>NC_091561.1:23923378-23928378 GCF_042767895.1 Penaeus vannamei | reverse complement strand
TATCTATCTATCTATCTATTTATATTCATATTAATATAAGTATAAATATAAATATAAACACATACACACACACACACACACACACACACACACACACACACGTGAGCGCGCAAACACAAGTGCACACACGCGCACACAGACACACACACACAAACACATATTCATTTATTTATATATGTATATATTTATATATCTACATATTCATTCATCTATCTATCTATCTATCTATTTATATTCATATTAATATATGTATAAATATAAATATAAACACACACACACACACACACACACACACACACACACACACACACACACACACACATATACATACATACATACATATATATATATATATATATATGTGTGTGTGTGTGTGTGTGTGTGTGTGTGTGTGTGTGTGTGTGTGTGTGTGTGTGTGTGTGTGTGTGTGTGTGTGTGTGTGTGTGTGTGTGTGTATGTGTGTGTGTGTGTGTGCGTATATGTATGTATATATAAATACATATATGCAATATATGTATTTATGTATACATATATATATTTATATATTTATATATTCATATATTTATATATATATATATATATATATATATATATATATATATATATTTATATATATTTATATATTTATATTTATATATATATATATATATATATATATATATATATATATATATATATATATATATATATATATATATATATATATATATATATATATATATATATATATATATATATATATATATATATATATACACATATATACATATATATATATATATATATATATATATATATATATATATATATATATATATATATATACATATATATATATATATATATATATATATATATACATATATATACATATATATATATATATATTATATATTTATATATATATATAATATATATATATATATAAATATATATTTATAAATATATATATATATATATATATATATATATATATATATATATATATATATATATATATGTGTATATATATATATATATATATATATATATATATATATATATATATATATATATATATATATATATATATATATATATATTAATCCATTAGAAAGGTACTCATTTTCTAATGCTAATTCAAAACACAGCATTTTATTTTCTGTAATAATACTGGGTAAGTTAAATCAAAAGGAAGAAGAAAAACTCAGATATATTGCAGGAGACAGAAAACCTGATCTTACAAGGAACAATTAAGACATTACTATACCTCTCCCTCATGTGGTTTCCAAGTGGAGAGCAAATGTCCTGTGCGAGTGTCGAGAACTGATATAACACCTGAGGAATGGGCTACTGTCACAAGACGGCCATCTCCACTTGTATCAATACATCGCACAAGACCAGCACCTCCCATTGATACCTAAGAAAAGATGGAAGATTCCTATCTGATAAGATTCTCCCTGAGCAGATGAAATACATAATTCATTTTGACCCTATGGTGATGGGCCTAGATTTGTCAGTGATAGAATACTATGTCACAGTCTAGTCTTTATGCTATGCACATGCCATCCCTGGCAGCAAGTGGTTAAAGCATCTTTGCCTTTGTAAAAAAAGTTTGGATTGTTTTGCCCTTTCATAATAACTAAGACCTGCCATAATATCTAATTTTCAGGTTAACACCCTTTGAACCTGTTCTAGTTATATTGTGTCTTTTTGTAAGACTTGGATTCCTTACCTGGTACTGATTTTGGAATGATTACTGTTTTTTATAGTGGCAGATGTTATGGATTTCTTGTCCTCTTCATCAATCTGTTTACAGCCTGCAGCTCATATCATTATTCATAAACAAGCCTAAGACTCTTACAACTATTTTTCCCTAATCTCTAATTTTTCAGCAGACGATGATCTTGACCTTGGACTTAGACTTGAAATTCATGCTGTTTTCACCAGCCCATTTACATATGGCATGTAGGTCCTCTCTTAGTTTGTCTTCATCCTCAATCAATTCTAATGGTGTACTTATCCTTGTATCATCAGCAAAAGATGTTACTCTGGTGTTTAATATCTGTATTAATGTCCCCAATCATAATAAGGAACAATAGGGGTCCTAGAACTATGTCCATCAATAATTAGTTTTTGCATGCAATTTGTAAGTTATATATATCCATATGACTACTTTTCCGATTCCAAGGTTCTCTATCTTATGGAGTAAAATTCCATGATTGACCTTAACAAATGGTTAATGGTTAAAAACAAATAAATGTGCTAAGTCATATGGCACTAAGGTGCCATATAACCTCTGATGTCTAGCATATATATGACCTATATATATTGTATAGTCATAATCTGTATATATATATATATATATATATATATATATATATATATATATATATATATATATATATATATATATATATATATATATATATATTTATTCATTTATATATTTATATTATATATATATATATATATATATATATATATATATATATATATATATATATATATATATATATATATATATATATATATATATATATATATATATATATATATACATACACATATATGACCTATATATATTGTGGCAAAAAGGGGAAAATGAGTTAACAATTAAGATATGGAAGTGAAAAGGGTAAAGAGGGGGAGTAAATGAAGTAAAGCAGAGAGGAAAGGGTTTTAGGCAATGGGTGATTGGATGAAATGGAGAGTATCTGTGGGTTAGGAAGGAAGAGGGACACTGTTTAAGGAAAACTGGCAAAAGTGTCACTGTAAAACAGTCAACTGGTAATACCGGTAGAGATGGCTGTTGGAGAAATAAGCGAAAAATCTGGGGAATGAGATAAGCGGACTAGGGAAGGTGGTGAAGTATCAGGAAAAATGTCAGGAGGGGAGGGATCCGGAGAAATATCCTGTTGCAATAGAAGGGAGTCATATCAGCATCCAGGTGGAAGTTGTAAGGATAATGGGGAATGAAAAGGGAATGGTGCAATTTGGATAAAGAGTGTTTTATGTCCAAGATTGTAGGATAGTATGATAGGGAAAGGGTAAAGACGGGGTGCAAATGAAGTAAATTGGATATTAATAAAGGAAAGGGTTAAGGGTATAGGGTGACTGGATGAACTGGGGTGTATCCATTGCTGGGGAAGATTGAGGAACATTGCTATTATGAAGCATTCAATGGGTAATTCAATTATTCAATTAATTCAATGTGTAGATATTCATAGTAATTCAATGGGTAGAGATGACTGATGGAGAAGTAGCTGGAGAAGAGTCTGGGGGATGAGATAAGAGGATTGAGGAAGGAGGTGAGCATCAGGAAGAGTGTCAGGAGGGAAAATATTATTTTCGGCTTCAAAATATACCCGCGTTAGTGGGTTAAGAGTTTCTGGAGGGGATTTGGTTAGGGAGGTCAGAAAAACAAAGGATCTCTTGTGAGGAGGAGAAGAGGGGATAGATGTTTCAGGAGCAGAGTAAAAGGAGGTGTAGGAGAGGTGAAGATGGAGTAGAACGTTTAGGTTGTCTCATGTGGTGGGTAGAGTGAGGGGGAGGAAGGGTAGGCATCAAAGAAGTGGTAGAAATTGGAGTATCTGGATTTAGAATGGAAAAGGGATTTGACAGGGGGATAGGTAAGAGTAGAAGTAGGATGGTTCAGGATAGAGGGAACAGATACTGGGGGAGATGAAACATCTTGTGAAGTGATATCCAGTTTGAATCTGAGAACTGCTACCTCACATTCAAGCTTATAGGCAGGGCAGCTCCTATAAAACACATTATGAGAGTCACCACAGTTGGCACCTGTATGTGACGGAGCAGGGCAATTTGAACGGTCATAACCAGGTTGGGCAAATAGAGGGCAGTAGGCTGTGGAGTGACAGTGTTTGGCTGGGTGGCCAAAATGCCAACATTTGTGACATTGAGGAGAAAGGGGTCGATATGGTTGGATTTAGACTGGAAAATGAATTTGATTGGGGGATAGGATGAGTTGACGTATGATGATATAGGGTATAAGGAAGAGATACTAGGGGAGATGCAGGAACATCTTATGAAGATGGTGAGGAGCAGTGTGAAGGGCTGTTTTGGAATAAGTTGAGAGAGAAAAACCTTATCATTCATCTTGTCTGGCCTCACGTAGAGTGAGGCTTAGTTTGAATCTAACGACTGCTACCTCACATTTGAGCTTATAGGCAGGGAAGCTCCTATAAAATACATTATGGGAGTCTCCACAATTGGTACATGTACGTGACTGAGCAGCAGGAACAACACAGGGAAGGACAAGAAAACACACAAATATGCCAACGGCCTTTTTGCTAATGCTTCGTCTGGGCATACATGTATGCCCTGACGAAGCATATGCCTTCTAGTTTCCCATTTTTTGAATTTCATGATTTTTCCTTTCACTTCCCTTTTTTTCCTAATCAGTCTTGGTCTCAAAATATCATTTGGATACTTGCCATTACATTTCACCCATTACCGCCAGAATATTTTGAAGGCGAAAATACAAGATTCCGGGCAGCTACCGGGCGGCTATAAAATTGGCACGCGGGGCTGGCACGGACTCTGCCTGGGTGCCGGCCGCGGCCTGCTGCTGCATCGGAGTGCAAGCCCCGATACAGCATCACACTGGCGGGACGCCCGGCAATGTTTAGTTTTTCAAGTGTCTCATATGTGGGACACCCATTATTACTGGGTTAAAGACATTTTCTATAATAATGGTTTCATCTATTTGCAAACTTGCTATAAAATCTTGTATCATTTTGGTGTCATTTTCTTTTTTCTCATTATCACCTTTTTCTTCAACAATGTATATAAATAATATGTTTGCTCTAAATGTCTTTTCTTTTCTTTTCATGTTCATCTTTTTCTGTTGTTCTTTTTCTGGCAAGGTTAACAACCAACCAGTCAGCCTCTCATTTGTTGTTATTTGCTCTGGTGTTTGAGCTATCTGTTTGCTATTCTTTAATTTGGTTTAATATTTCAGTGAACATTCTTTACAGTTTCTTTTGTTGTTCTGTTTT
>NC_091561.1:23909596-23912096 GCF_042767895.1 Penaeus vannamei | reverse complement strand
GTGTCACTGTAAAACAGTCAACTGGTAATACCGGTAGAGATGGCTGTTGGAGAAATAGGCGAAAAATCTGGGGAATGAGATAAGCGGACTAGGGAAGGTGGTGAAGTATCAGGAAAAATGTCAGGAGGGGAGGGATCCGGAGAAATATCCTGTTGCAATAGAAGGGAGTCATATCAGCATCCAGGTGGAAGTTGTAAGGATAATGGGGAATGAAAAGGGAATGGTGCAATTTGGATAAAGAGTGTTTTATGTCCAAGATTGTAGGATAGTATGATAGGGAAAGGGTAAAGACGGGGTGCAAATGAAGTAAATTGGATATTAATAAAGGAAAGGGTTAAGGGTATAGGGTGACTGGATGAACTGGGGTGTATCCATTGCTGGGGAAGATTGAGGAACATTGCTATTATGAAGCATTCAATGGGTAATTCAATTATTCAATTAATTCAATGTGTAGATATTCATAGGTAATTCAATGGGTAGAGATGACTGATGGAGAAGTAGCTGGAGAAGAGTCTGGGGGATGAGATAAGAGGATTGAGGAAGGAGGTGAGCATCAGGAAGAGTGTCAGGAGGGAAAATATTATTTTCGGCTTCAAAATATACCCGCGTTAGTGGGTTAAGAGTTTCTGGAGGGGATTTGGTTAGGGAGGTCAGAAAAACAAAGGATCTCTTGTGAGGAGGAGAAGAGGGGATAGATGTTTCAGGAGCAGAGTAAAAGGAGGTGTAGGAGAGGTGAAGATGGAGTAGAACGTTTAGGTTGTCTCATGTGGTGGGTAGAGTGAGGGGGAGGAAGGGTAGGCATCAAAGAAGTGGTAGAAATTGGAGTATCTGGATTTAGAATGGAAAAGGGATTTGACAGGGGGATAGGTAAGAGTAGAAGTAGGATGGTTCAGGATAGAGGGAACAGATACTGGGGGAGATGAAACATCTTGTGAAGTGATATCCAGTTTGAATCTGAGAACTGCTACCTCACATTCAAGCTTATAGGCAGGGCAGCTCCTATAAAACACATTATGAGAGTCACCACAGTTGGCACCTGTATGTGACGGAGCAGGGCAATTTGAACGGTCATAACCAGGTTGGGCAAATAGAGGGCAGTAGGCTGTGGAGTGACAGTGTTTGGCTGGGTGGCCAAAATGCCAACATTTGTGACATTGAGGAGAAAGGGGTCGATATGATTGGATTTAGACTGGAAAATGAATTTGATTGGGGGATAGGATGAGTTGACGTATGATGATATAGGGTATAAGGAAGAGATACTAGGGGAGATGCAGGAACATCTTATGAAGATGGTGAGGAGCAGTGTGAAGGGCTGTTTTGGAATAAGTTGAGAGAGAAAAACCTTATCATTCATCTTGTCTGGCCTCACGTAGAGTGAGGCTTAGTTTGAATCTAACGACTGCTACCTCACATTTGAGCTTATAGGCAGGGAAGCTCCTATAAAATACATTATGGGAGTCTCCACAATTGGTACATGTACGTGACTGAGCAGCAGGAACAACACAGGGAAGGACAAGAAAACACACAAATATGCCAACGGCCTTTTTGCTAATGCTTCGTCTGGGCATACATGTATGCCCTGACGAAGCATATGCCTTCTAGTTTCCCATTTTTTGAATTTCATGATTTTTCCTTTCACTTCCCTTTTTTTCCTAATCAGTCTTGGTCTCAAAATATCATTTGGATACTTGCCATTACATTTCACCCATTACCGCCAGAATATTTTGAAGGCGAAAATACAAGATTCCGGGCAGCTACCGGGCGGCTATAAAATTGGCACGCGGGGCTGGCACGGACTCTGCCTGGGTGCCGGCCGCGGCCTGCTGCTGCATCGGAGTGCAAGCCCCGATACAGCATCACACTGGCGGGACGCCCGGCAATGTTTAGTTTTTCAAGTGTCTCATATGTGGGACACCCATTATTACTGGGTTAAAGACATTTTCTATAATAATGGTTTCATCTATTTGCAAACTTGCTATAAAATCTTGTATCATTTTGGTGTCATTTTCTTTTTTCTCATTATCACCTTTTTCTTCAACAATGTATATAAATAATATGTTTGCTCTAAATGTCTTTTCTTTTCTTTTCATGTTCATCTTTTTCTGTTGTTCTTTTTCTGGCAAGGTTAACAACCAACCAGTCAGCCTCTCATTTGTTGTTATTTGCTCTGGTGTTTGAGCTATCTGTTTGCTATTCTTTAATTTGGTTTAATATTTCAGTGAACATTCTTTACAGTTTCTTTTGTTGTTCTGTTTTCTCTATACTGTTCACTATCATTTCCTTGTACACTATATTAGTCTATGTCTATCTCCCCCTCACTGCAGGAATCAGTATGTCTGCCATGTTTAACTCTCAACTCTGTGTGTATTCATATGATTTTCCTTTGGAAAAAGATAAACTGAACTGACTTTGATCTGATATATGCTATACTATTAACATTTGAAATGGAAAAGAAATAAGAAAATAGTGGCATGTTTCATTATCTATAACCTTGAGTCAT
>NC_091561.1:23877096-23884596 GCF_042767895.1 Penaeus vannamei | reverse complement strand
TATGAAAAAGAAAGAAAGAAAGAAAAAAGAATTAAACAAATAAAAAAATATACATATTTCTATTATTCTTGCACTGAGTTACGAACTACCTTGAGGGATAATATGGAGTGTGTGCAAGGAAAACAGTCTATTACCATGTGGGGGGGGGGGGGGGAGTGAGAGAGAGAGAGAGAGAGAGAGAGAGAGAGAGAGAGAGAGAGAGAGAGAGAGAGAGAGAGAGAGAGAGAGAGAGAGAGAGAGAGAGAGAGAGAGAGAGAGAGAGAGAGAGAGAGAGAAGAGAGAGAGAAAGGGAGAGAGAGAGAGAGAGAGAGAGAGAGAGAGAGAGAGAGAGAGAGAGAGAGAGAGAGAGAGAGAGAGAGAGAGAGAGAGAGAGAGAGAGAGAGAGAGAGAGAGAGGGAGAGAGAGAGGGAGAGAGAATAACATTTCAAAGGGGAGGGACAGAGTCTTGTCACCCCATGAAGTGTCAACGTGTGCCTGGCCTACAAGCCGCGCACCTGGCAGAGCGGCCACTCTCGTAAGCCTAATGCCCATATTTTGGTCCATGTAATTGCTGTGAAGCAACTGGATCCAAAGAGTTAATTACAATGTTAGCAGAATTGCTGATCTGTGAGATATAATCTATAAATTTCAACATTCCCATGGAAGAAAACAAAACAAAAACACATATCCAGTCAGATTTTTTTTGAAATATTAATTCACTCACAACCACAATAGGTCTAACCTGGCTCAGCCTCTGCCTCAGCTTCTGTGAGGACACCTTCTACTCTTGCAGCACCAGCTTCTTCTGCCTCCATACTGAGGGTGAGCTCTGTGTGTCTGGAGTGTGAGGCCTCCTCACAAGGGGAGGTAACTCCTTCACTACCCAGGCTTATGTCCACACTCCTAGAGCAAAATATTTGATAATTATGTGGGGACTACTAGATGTAGCAAGGGTAAAGTGTACTTCTAATTCAGCAGAGGAATTCAAATAGCACAAAAAGGTTTGATAACTGGCTCTAGAGTTTCAAACATTTAGGGTACATATAGCAACTTAAATATCTTCAACGTCTTTTACTTACTGGTGCATCTTCTTTAAGCTAATTGTGTAACTTACACCTAAATGACTTACTTCAGTGTAGTTGACTGTTTCCTCACTATTTCTGCAGCCTGTTGTGCTCTTCCTAAAACTTCTTTGTAACCTCCTACACCCTCTATTAATGGTGTGACAAAGAAGGTGAGGAACTTATGTAACCCAAACCAGACTATTAGCTGCAGTAAGAAAGAGCGATGGAAGAGCTTTAGATGTTTGTCTGTGACAGTTTCAGCTTCAAACAGTTTAACAACTGGTGGTAAGAGGTGTTTGTTTGCTTCCTCTGGCCCAAGGGCCTGGGCTAGGGGACTTGTCAGGTACCAGGCAGCATTTACAGCACTCTCTGGGAATTCAAAGAGCTCTATGAGGTACGGCAGAATAAGACTCAATCCTTCAGAGGACAGACTTGGTAATATCTTTGGAAGGTCCTTGGCAGCCATCTTGACCCTAATTTCAGCCACTTTCATGATGTACTCATTCCTCTTTTGCAGATCACAACATGAAAGTTGAGCTTCACTAAGGAGTTGTGAGTACTGCCTCATCTTGCACACAAAGGCATACAATTTAGGGAAATATGAAGGGAAGACAATTACATTAATCAGAGACTGAAGAAGCTGGTGAGGGCTGGGAGGAGGGAGACCATCTGAAGACACAGGCTCATACTTGTTAGGGAGAACATAGTCTCTAGTGTCTCTTGCACTGTAAATCTGAAATATAACCTGTAGTGTGTGACGGATGCACCTTGGTATGTCAATCTGATCATTCATCAATAGTTTGAGGGCATGGGCATATCTCTCTGGTAGCTTTTGCCCTGTTACTAAGCACTCGACATTTTGGAGCATTAAACAATCTCCACAGTAATGCATCCTATTGCTTGAATGTCTCTTACACGTCTCAGATGAGCAGCCTGCTTAACTGCTTGCTGAATGTCACGGCATTTAAAGGTTCTTTCAGGAATCATCCTTGAAGTCTTCAGGACTAAGTTAAACAACATTTCCACTTGGTTGAGTGCCACAAGTGGATTATAATCCTGTGGAAGTTGGATCATGGGCATTTCTGGTACCTTTTCCTCAAAGAGAGAAGTTCTTGATCTGCTTAGCTTCTTTGAAAGAGCCAATGATTTAATGCTCTCAGTCTCTTCATCCTGACGTTCCGGTGCAGAATCTCCTTCACTCTGCTCATCTGATTTCTCTATTTCTGAAAAAAAGTGTTATTGATGAACATAGAAACTTTGTGCATAATCATAATAAAATGGCTGCAAAATGAATATATGCTACATGGGAAATCTACACTAAAGAGTTAAAAATAAACAAAAAGCACACCTTAATTTTGTTACAAAACTTGGCTATCTTGTTATATCTCCATGAAGGTATGGAATTTGATGATTTGATGACAAAAGACTCAGAAAGATATGCTTTGTCAAATATCATTACTCTTACCCACTAATCCTAAATCTAGGAAGCCCAATTTCTTTTATGAGACAACTCATTTCTTTTTCCTAGCCTATATAAGTAGTGGTTTCTTGGCATGGGTAGGCCCAGTTCCTTTTGTAAATAATGCTGTATTGCCCTCACAGAAATGTTCTGTAGAAAATCTGTGATTTCCTTCAGTGCAGAGTTGATATGGAGGGGTTTCTTGTTCATTTCAGTAGCAACTGACTTTCTGCTTGGGAACAGTACCAGGACAGAGTCTAGCAACAGCTTTCTCAAGATTGTAGATTACCATACATGTAACAGTAATATTAGAGTTGCACCTTAGTCAAGACCAGATGTTTCTTCTTAACTACAAATGTATGGTGCCCAAAATCAGCTATAAATGGCAGGGTCAGCTGACAGCTTTACAGCTCTTAGAGCAAAGACTTTAATTTGCTTGGATAGTAGCCTCATGCATAATTCCTTCCTCCAAACTAGCTGGTAGGAATATGAAAGGAAACTATACAAACATTTGTTTGTGAATTTTCTTTTTGTTTTGCAGCAACTGTTTATCATTTTACATACCACTGACTGGTACAACAATTATACAAATGTAAGAATGTAGTAATGACTGCTGAGAATAGAATAATCCTTTCTGTTTCACTTGCTTTACCTTCTATGAACCGTATTCATGTTGACAAATGTGGAAAGGTATGAAGGAGAACGAATATCTTCACAATACAAGAGATGTATTTAACCGGTTTCGATTATATCTTCGTCAGAAATACATGTATTTCTGACGAAGATATAATCAATACCGGTTAAATACATCTCTTGTATTGTAAAGATATTCGTTCTCATTCAATTCTTACCTTCTATGCTAAACCATGATCAGTGCTCAAAGCATCCAAAGTTCCATGCAGGATGATCTTCTATGTGAATAATCCTATTTGCTGTCTTAAACAGGTAGTCTTTCTCATGTCTCTTTTTTATTACAGACTTGTATTTAGTGTCTTCTAATGTATCTGGTACTGTTTGGCAAGTTTTCTCATTCTCTTTCAGTAGCTCTTCTCAGTATCCAGCTCTTCGTTTTGAGGTAAGCTGTAAGCAGTCCGTGCCCAAACTCACACCAGTGCTCTACAATGGCTTGAAGCACCAGAATACGTTCCATTGTGGACTTCCCAGGAGTGAATCCAGATTAGTTCAGCCTCTGGTGCCTCAGCAGGTGGTCTCAGGTATGTCTCAGAAGAATGTGAAAGAGAACCTTGCCTTGTATACAGAGCCTATGTAATACCTCGGGGATTGCTGCAGTCCCATCAATTCCACCTTTCCCCTTCAAGAGAGGGATGACCATGCTGCTCAACAGGTCAGGGGGAATGGTACCAGTCTGCCAGATGGCAGCCAGGGGCCAGATTCATTAACATACGATCGTAACGCATTTACCAGAAGTCATTTACCATTGCGTTTACCAGTCATGGCAAAGCGGGATTTACGAAGAAATGGTAATTTGGATATGCTGAGTTACGATCATAAATCAACTCATTCTAATGGTAGCCAACAGATGGCTCTGGTAAAGCAATTCAACCAATCAGCGAGCGCTATACATAATCTTTTAGGTTCCTTCAGCCAATCACGTAACATGTAAACAGAACTAGACACAGCGAGATTGTTCACATAATCATCAGAGATAAAACACTATTTAAGCACATGTAGAAAAAAGAATATATTTATTTGATTATGTCCATCATGTTGGATATATATTTACTGTATAGATAGGAACCAATACAAACACTGTTATATTAATATATTAGTGTTAACTCAAACCAAAGTGACAGCCCAAACAGCTTTTTATTTACATATTTTTCATCTTTGCCAGTTTATATATCAGCAAGGTAGTTTTTTCTATAGCATTTGTAATAATTATGTCAGAGATTTTTTTTTTTTTCACTTATTTATCGGTTCCATGCATTCTAGTATAATGTAGGCCTATAAGTTTATAAGAATTTGTGTGGATTTTATTCTTGCTAGTTTCCTGTGAAATTTGCATTTCTTCACTATGTCCGCATTGTGATATCTGTTTGCCATCATATTAGTTACATTAGGTGTAAAAACAAATCCAAAACTTGTTTAGATATTGTTTTTTTGACGAGATAACACATGATGACATCATCTTCCCAGAAGTTACCAGTGCTCTGACCACTGGTAAAATTCACCTTGGTAACTCCAATGGCAAGTTGTTAGTAAATACCACTGCTATCTGTTTACCATGGTAACTATAGTTACTAGTGATTTTACCATCGTAAGTGCGTTAGTGAATCCGGGCCCAGGACAGCATACAAACCCCACACCATAATTTCACCACCAGCCTTTGACAGTTCAGCTGAAATGCTGCTGATACCCACAGCTTTACCCCTCTTTTCACCCTCCACAAAATATATCATTCTGTATCAAAAAATGCACACCTACTATACTATTTTCTTTTGACTATTAATACATCTAATTACATGTAAATACATGTAAATATCCATTTTTTTTTTTAAGATTATAAAGTCAAATGCCTTTCTGTTGCTATACATGCACATACTGTACATGGTAATTTATCCCATTTCTTTCAGAAACTTTTTCAACTATGATGTTCCACTATGGGGTAGTTTGACATAAGACAATGACATATATACTTTCCTGGTGTATAAACTCAAACTTTTGAAACACCAAACATCATAATTTGCATTGTTGGAACTTGGAAATTCATTCCTGTTTAGAAAGACCTCTTTATGGTCATAAATATTTCATAATTATCATTTGAAGAGTAAACCTATTGATGCACAGTACTGATGGAAGCCAAAATCAATATTGGATTAGGAAAAATGAAAATACATAAAGACCAGAATTCTGCTAACTTTCAATGTATTTCCTGTATTTATATGGCATATATTTGCCCTTTTCTTTAACCCATTATACGTAGATGGCGTCATATGATGCACAGTGCAACTGATGACCAATCCCTTGGAGAAACAGGCGGCTGCAGGAGGTCAGGAGGTCTACTGACTGACCTCTTGGTGACTGAGCACCTGCGGAGCTATCTATGTGTAGCGACATTTCACAAAGCAAAACTACAGTGAACATTACATTTTTTCAGCAGCATTGAATTAAAACGAAAATAATTTGTTGTTGAAGAAATCATACCAACATACACTTAAACCCTAAGATCCTGATGATGTCATGACAAAAACTGGGTTGAGGGGCGAATGATGTGAACATAATATCATCATGGGAAAATATGGCTGAGGACCAGGGTGACAAGAACTCACCATAATGAGAATTACAGCTAAAGGTCAGGGTGACGGGAATGATTCAGCATGAACACACAAACTCTTGGAGGGTAATTAGACTTAATGGGCATTATTTCCATCTATAAATGAGTGTGGAATGTACCGTCTGTGAGACAAGGCTGGAAGAGTGGCAGCTATTTCCACAATCACGATCCTATCCCTGCCCACTATGACCAGCGGCATGAGTTGTATTACAGAATATTGAATACTATAAAAAATAAAAAAATGAAGCAAATAACTAACTGTTACTTATTGTTAATATTATTGCACTGTGATATGGACTACTTGGGGAGATGATAATATGGAGTGTGTACACAGAGAACAATTTATTACCATCAGGATAAAACAAATCAAATGACAAATATAGACATTGGAAAATGGCCAAAAAGCTAAAAATGTTTAAGCAGAAAAGGGAAAATAACAATGGACATGGGAGGCATGGAGTCTTGTCACTGCACATGAGTGTTTGTGCGCGCCTGGCCTACAAGCCGCACACCCATCAGAGTGGCCACCCAACCCAAACCTAATGCTCATATTCTAGGTCACATGTGGGCAGTGAAGCATCCTGATCCACAGAGTTAAGGGTGTATATGGCAACTGGCAACAGAGTATGATTTAAATATCTGATGCAGATTCAAATGTATAAAAGTCCTAACCCACAGCAAGGGATGTGATTGGGAACCTTCTACATGCATAAAATAAAGGCAAATTTTCCACTGAAATTCTGTTTCCATACTCTTGCTGAATATGAGCTGGTCTGGCAGGATGGAGAGCCTCTGGCAACTTGCACATAGACCTGGTGGCCACTGAGAAAGCTAGTTTTACCCAGGATCATTCAGAAGGAGTGCATGCTTATCTCTAAGTTTCTGTATTTTGTCATGATTCTGGTTAAAATAGATGCTTTGAGGACCCACAGCAGTGAGGCTGATACAAACAAGCTGGCAAAGGTGCAGTAATAAACCATTTAACTGTAATTATTCCTTTAAGGGGGCCATTGCACTCTAAAACTGCTATTAAAACTAATTATGATTGTATTTTCGCGATTTTTTAAAATGCTATATATACATATACTACAGTTTACACCACCAAGTTTCATATCATTTGGATAATAAAACAATGAAATTATTTTTTTAAAAACAAGGTTTTGTAGAAAAAAAAATATATAAATCTTACTTATCCAATGACTGAACTTGTTAAAAAAAACACATATACTCTATATCAATACTTAAATGTGACATGATTTGGATTATGAAATTTCCTCTTTTTTTTAATGTTCATTGTTATGAATGCAAAACATCATATATGGACTTTTATCATCTGAAACAAAAATCGCAAATTTATTCAGCTTTCAAATTATCCCAACCCCATTAGAATTGCCTGAGTAGTTATGGAGAAACAAAAAAGAATGTTGACAGAGGTGTAGTTTTGAGATATTGGGCTTTGAAGTTCTGGGTACTTTTGCCTCCATTTTTTTTTTTTTTTTTTTTTTTTTTTTTTTTAAATCTGATCTCTGCATCAATCCTGATGCATTCTATGGTATTCACATGGTATTCTGAAGTGTAGCTGGTACCTGATCCCCCCTTTTGCAAGGTACTGCAAGTACTGTGTGTCATCACAGTGCCTTTACAATACCTCGTGAGGTATTCCATAAGAATAAACAACTGCTGCAGCTGTGATTGAGATGTAT
>NC_091561.1:23861486-23871596 GCF_042767895.1 Penaeus vannamei | reverse complement strand
ACACCCCACAACAAACGTCTGACATGTTATGATCTAGGTCCATCTTATGCCTGGCATCTTGATTTTCTGATTCTCTGAATGTAGCTGTCAGGGTGTCAGAGTTGCCTTCACCTATGTCAATGTTGGTGACATGAGGTTCCTTTTCTAAGCGGAAATTGGGCAATGATGTGGAGTGCTCCCCTATTGACTTTATCAGGGCCATCTCATCTGTGCCACTCTTTGGTATGGTAATGCCTGTGGTCGTAGACACACTCGAGGGAGAGTATGCAGACACCAGAGGGGTTGGAGTGTCAGGATTACTGGAAGCCTCATCTTCATCTCCACTCATGGAAGGTGAGTGGGGGGATGGACACAGGGAGGGGATGGAGCCAATGCCCTCTTGCAGGGACACTTCATCCAAGCTAATGGTCTCTGATGCAAGAGGCGATCTGCTCAGGGAACAATACACAGGGTGAGACATATGTTTTAGAGGGTAAATATTGAAATGTACTTCTTCACTGACTTGAACAAGCCTATATGGAATTTAAACCCTTATGAAAACCAACAGATCTAAACTTTAATCATCAAAACCTAAGGCTACAACAGTCTCCAAACATCTAAGCATTTGCTAGATTTCTACCCTGCATAGAAATTATGCCCTGGGCCTTGTAGGCATGAGGGATCTGAAACAGCAACTACCAACACTCAGCCTTTTTCATTCAACTTTACATACAAAACTGATCTCATTAAACATACATCATAATATGTGATGAAAGAGGGGAAATACGATGAATATGATAAAATAAAGGAATTTATGAATACAATTTATAAAAGAAAAAGAAGACAAAAAGATATGTAAAATCAAAATCATCAAATGAATATCATTATGTTTTGCCAAGGATCTTAAATGGGGCAAATGCAAGGATTTATTGTGATCTTGTCTATTGTGATTTGCTCCTGGTACTATTTCGTTTGAGAAGCTGTAATTTCCTAGGCTTTCAGAGCAGTAAGGGTAAACTTAATACTCATTATATACTATGTATCCATTTTCATACAGATTTTGTTCTTCTTGAGTTGTTGTTACTTTTCTAAGCGAGGTTTTAGTTAGATTAAAAACACTATTGCTTAAATGAAATTCACTATCTTAGATGGACCGCCTGCTGCTCTAATACCTCCTATGAATTACAGTTCCCAAGGCACTTTCTATAACACTAGTAGGCCTTATAAAAAAAAGACAGAAATAAATGAATGAATAAACAAAATCAGTATATTAGTATTAAGGATAATATTAACCATTGTCCTTATATCATCATCATTCCTATTATAAAAGTGAATGAGTAAACATATCATAGTACCCCCAAAAAATCAAAATAGTGCAAATGCCATTGAAAATACAAAACATACAAAAAAAGTACAAGTAACACCATTAAACAATAATTTGATTCCCAAATCACATTTCAAATAATTAGGCTAATCTCCTCAAGGACAATTAAGATGATTTATCTCCATGAACACAAGAACTAAAAAGATTAAATCTTTTAAGAAATTCAGCAGTTTACAAAGTGATAAATGTGCTATTCTCTTCCTATCTTCCCAGTCCTGACAGATATCATGCAACACCATGCAAAGTGAAGTAGTAAAGCACTGGCACTAAACAGTCTAGCTGCCTCACCTCAGCTGATCACTAGCATCCTGCATGGGTGTATCAGGCGAACTAGCTTCTACTTCTTCCTCCCCGCCTTCAAACACGAACACCTCTGAAATACCCACATTCTTCAGCATACCTCTGTCTCTATTCTTTTTTTGTGTCTTTCTTGTCTTCCCTATTAATTTGTAAAGGTTCTATTCAAAGTAAATAATGCTTTAATTCTTCCTTGAAAAATAAACATGATGAAAGTCTACACAGAGTACATAAATTAACGTTACTTTAACCCCTTTGATCCAGATGACATGACTATCACCTCATGAAAAAATTGCTTGAGGGTGTCATGGGAAATCTCACCAATGGCTGGGTGACGTGAACTTACCATCATTAGTGTTTTGGCCAGGGTGACAGAAAAGATTCAGAACAAGTACACAACCCTCTTTGAGGGTGATTAGACTCATTTAGCTTTAGAAGGGGGCTTTTGCATTATTCCCATTGATAAATGGCTCCAGGGAGGATGCCATTTCTATGCTCAACATCCTATACCTAGCCACAGCTACATGTGGCATGGCTTGTATCACAGAAACTTGAATATTATGAAAAAGAAAGAAAGAAAGAAAAAAGAATTAAACAAATAAAAAAATATACATATTTCTATTATTCTTGCACTGAGTTACGAACTACCTTGAGGGATAATATGGAGTGTGTGCAAGGAAAACAGTCTATTACCATGTGGGGGGGGGGGGGGGGGAGAGAGAGAGAGAGAGAGAGAGAGAGAGAGAGAGAGAGAGAGAGAGAGAGAGAGAGAGAGAGAGAGAGAGAGAGAGAGAGAGAGAGAGAGAGAGAGAGAGAGAGAGAGAGAGAGAGAGAGAGAGAGAGAGAGAGAGAGAGAAGAGAGAGAGAGAGAGAGAGAGAGAGAGAGAGAGAGAGAGAGAGAGAGAGAGAGAGAGAGAGAGAGAGAGAGAGAGAGAGAGAGAGAGAGAGAGAGAGAGAGAGAGAGAGAGAGAGAGAGAGAGAGAGAGAATAACATTTCAAAGGGGAGGGACAGAGTCTTGTCACCCCATGAGTGTCACGTGTGCCTGGCCTACAAGCCGCGCACCTGGCAGAGCGGCCACTCTCGTAAGCCTAATGCCCATATTTTGGTCCATGTAATTGCTGTGAAGCAACTGGATCCAAAGAGTTAATTACAATGTTAGCAGAATTGCTGTTCTGTGAGATATAATCTATAAATTTCAACATTCCCATGGAAAAAAACAAAACAAAACACATATCCAGTCAGATTTTTTTGAAATATTAATTCACTCACAACCACAATAGCTCTAACCTGGCTCAGCCTCTGCCTCAGCATCTGTGAGGTCACCTTCTACTCTTGCAGCACCAGCTTCTTCTGCCTCCATTCTGAGGGTGAGCTCTGTGTTGCTGGAGTGTGAGTCCTCCTCACAAGGGGAGGTAACTCCTTCACTACCCAGGCTTATGTCCACACTCCTAGAGCAAATATTTGATAATTATGTGGGGACTACTAGATGTAGCAAGGGTAAAGTGTACTTCTAATTCAGCAGAGGAATTCAAATAGCACAAAAAGGTTTGATAACTGGCTCTAGAGTTTCAAACATTTAGGGTAAATATAGCAACTTAAATATCTTCAACGTCTTTTACTTACTGGTGCATCTTTTTAAGCTAATTGTGTAACTTACACCTAAATGACTTACTTCAGTGTAGTTGACTGTTTCCTCACTATTTCTGCAGCCTGTTGTGCTCTTCCTAAAACTTCTTTGTAACCTCCTACACCCTCTATTAATGGTGTGACAAAGAAGGTGAGGAACTTATGTAACCCAAACCAGACTATTAGCTGCAGTAAGAAAGAGCGATGGAAGAGCTTTAGATGTTTGTCTGTGACAGTTTCAGCTTCAAACAGTTTAACAACTGGTGGTAAGAGGTGTTTGTTTGCTTCCTCTGGCCCAAGGGCCTGGGCTAGGGGACTTGTCAGGTACCAGGCAGCATTTACAGCACTCTCTGGGAATTCAAAGAGCTCTATGAGGTACGGCAGAATAAGACTCAATCCTTCAGAGGACAGACTTGGTAATATCTTTGGAAGGTCCTTGGCAGCCATCTTGACCCTAATTTCAGCCACTTTCATGATGTACTCATTCCTCTTTTGCAGATCACAACATGAAAGTTGAGCTTCACTAAGGAGTTGTGAGTACTGCCTCATCTTGCACACAAAGGCATACAATTTAGGGAAATATGAAGGGAAGACAATTACATTAATCAGAGACTGAAGAAGCTGGTGAGGGCTGGGAGGAGGGAGACCATCTGAAGACACAGGCTCATACTTGTTAGGGAGAACATAGTCTCTAGTGTCTCTTGCACTGTAAATCTGAAATATAACCTGTAGTGTGTGACGGATGCACCTTGGTATGTCAATCTGATCATTCATCAATAGTTTGAGGGCATGGGCATATCTCTCTGGTAGCTTTGCCCTGTTACTAAGCACTCGACATTTTGGAGCATTAAACATCTCCACAGTAATGCATCCTATTGCTTGAATGTCTCTTACACGTCTCAGATGAGCAGCCTGCTTAACTGCTTGCTGAATGTCACGGCATTTAAAGGTTCTTTCAGGAATCATCCTTGAAGTCTTCAGGACTAAGTTAAACAACATTTCCACTTGGTTGAGTGCCACAAGTGGATTATAATCCTGTGGAAGTTGGATCATGGGCATTTCTGGTACCTTTTCCTCAAAGAGAGAAGTTCTTGATCTGCTTAGCTTCTTTGAAAGAGCCAATGATTTAATGCTCTCAGTCTCTTCATCCTGACGTTCCGGTGCAGAATCTCCTTCACTCTGCTCATCTGATTTCTCTATTTCTGAAAAAAAGTGTTATTGATGAACATAGAAACTTTGTGCATAATCATAATAAAATGGCTGCAAAATGAATATATGCTACATGGGAAATCTACACTAAAGAGTTAAAAATAAACAAAAAGCACACCTTAATTTTGTTACAAAACTTGGCTATCTTGTTATATCTCCATGAAGGTATGGAATTTGATGATTTGATGACAAAAGACTCAGAAAGATATGCTTTGTCAAATATCATTACTCTTACCCACTAATCCTAAATCTAGGAAGCCCAATTTCTTTTATGAGACAACTCATTTCTTTTTCCTAGCCTATATAAGTAGTGGTTTCTTGGCATGGGTAGGCCCAGTTCCTTTTGTAAATAATGCTGTATTGCCCTCACAGAAATGTTCTGTAGAAAATCTGTGATTTCCTTCAGTGCAGAGTTGATATGGAGGGGTTTTCTTGTTCATTTCACTAGCAACTGACTTTCTGCTTGGGAACAGTACCAGGACAGAGTCTAGCAACAGCTTTCTCAAGATTGTAGATTACCATACATGTAACAGTAATATTAGAGTTGCACCTTAGTCAAGACCAGATGTTTCTTCTTAACTACAAATGTATGGTGCCCAAAATCAGCTATAAATGGCAGGGTCAGCTGACAGCTTTACAGCTCTTAGAGCAAAGACTTTAATTTGCTTGGATAGTAGCCTCATGCATAATTCCTTCCTCCAAACTAGCTGGTAGGAATATGAAAGGAAACTATACAAACATTTGTTTGTGAATTTTCTTTTTGTTTTGCAGCAACTGTTTATCATTTTACATACCACTGACTGTACAACAATTATACAAATGTAAGAATGTAGTAATGACTGCTGAGAATAGAATAATCCTTTCTGTTTCACTTGCTTTACCTTCTATGAACCGTATTCATGTTGACAAATGTGGAAAGGTATGAAGGAGAACGAATATCTTCACAATACAAGAGATGTATTTAACCGGTTTCGATTATATCTTCGTCAGAAATATATGTATTTCTGACGAAGATATAATCAATACCGGTTAAATACATCTCTTGTATTGTAAAGATATTCGTTCTCATTCAATTCTTACCTTCTATGCTAAACCATGATCAGTGCTCAAAGCATCCAAAGTTCCATGCAGGATGATCTTCTATGTGAATAATCCTATTTGCTGTCTTAAACAGGTAGTCTTTCTCATGTCTCTTTTTTATTACAGACTTGTATTTAGTGTCTTCTAATGTATCTGGTACTGTTTGGCAAGTTTTCTCATTCTCTTTCAGTAGCTCTTCTCAGTATCCAGCTCTTCGTTTTGAGGTAAGCTGTAAGCAGTCCGTGCCCAAACTCACACCAGTGCTCTACAATGGCTTGAAGCACCAGAATACGTTCCATTGTGGACTTCCCAGGAGTGAATCCAGATTAGTTCAGCCTCTGGTGCCTCAGCAGGTGGTCTCAGGTATGTCTCAGAAGAATGTGAAAGAGAACCTTGCCTTGTATACAGAGCTATGTAATACCTCGGGGATTGCTGCAGTCCCATCAATTCCACCTTTCCCCTTCAAGAGAGGGATGACCATGCTGCTCAACAGGTCAGGGGGAATGGTACCAGTCTGCCAGATGGCAGCCAGGGGCCAGATTCATTAACATACGATCGTAACGCATTTACCAGAAGTCATTTACCATTGCGTTTACCAGTCATGGCAAAGCGGGATTTACGAAGAAATGGTAATTTGGATATGCTGAGTTACGATCATAAATCAACTCATTCTAATGGTAGCCAACAGATGGCTCTGGTAAAGCAATTCAACCAATCAGCGAGCGCTATACATAATCTTTTAGGTTCCTTCAGCCAATCACGTAACATGTAAACAGAACTAGACACAGCGAGATTGTTCACATAATCATCAGAGATAAAACACTATTTAAGCACATGTAGAAAAAAGAATATATTTATTTGATTATGTCCATCATGTTGGATATATATTTACTGTATAGATAGGAACCAATACAAACACTGTTATATTAATATATTAGTGTTAACTCAAACCAAAGTGACAGCCCAAACAGCTTTTTATTTACATATTTTTCATCTTTGCCAGTTTATATATCAGCAAGGTAGTTTTTTCTATAGCATTTGTAATAATTATGTCAGAGATTTTTTTTTTTTTTTTCACTTATTTATCGGTTCCATGCATTCTAGTATAATGTAGGCCTATAAGTTTATAAGAATTTGTGTGGATTTTATTCTTGCTAGTTTCCTGTGAAATTTGCATTTCTTCACTATGTCCGCATTGTGATATCTGTTTGCCATCATATTAGTTACATTAGGTGTAAAAACAAATCCAAAACTTGTTTAGATATTGTTTTTTTGACGAGATAACACATGATGACATCATCTTCCCAGAAGTTACCAGTGCTCTGACCACTGGTAAAATTCACCTTGGTAACTCCAATGGCAAGTTGTTAGTAAATACCACTGCTATCTGTTTACCATGGTAACTATAGTTACTAGTGATTTTACCATCGTAAGTGCGTTAGTGAATCCGGGCCCAGGACAGCATACAAACCCCACACCATAATTTCACCACCAGCCTTTGACAGTTCAGCTGAAATGCTGCTGATACCCACAGCTTTACCCCTCTTTTCACCCTCCACAAAATATATCATTCTGTATCAAAAAATGCACACCTACTATACTATTTTCTTTTGACTATTAATACATCTAATTACATGTAAATACATGTAAATATCCATTTTTTTTTTAAGATTATAAAGTCAAATGCCTTTCTGTTGCTATACATGCACATACTGTACATGGTAATTTATCCCATTTCTTTCAGAAACTTTTTCAACTATGATGTTCCACTATGGGGTAGTTTGACATAAGACAATGACATATATACTTTCCTGGTGTATAAACTCAAACTTTTGAAACACCAAACATCATAATTTGCATTGTTGGAACTTGGAAATTCATTCCTGTTTAGAAAGACCTCTTTATGGTCATAAATATTTCATAATTATCATTTGAAGAGTAAACCTATTGATGCACAGTACTGATGGAAGCCAAAATCAATATTGGATTAGGAAAAATGAAAATACATAAAGACCAGAATTCTGCTAACTTTCAATGTATTTCCTGTATTTATATGGCATATATTTGCCCTTTTCTTTAACCCATTATACGTAGATGGCGTCATATGATGCACAGTGCAACTGATGACCAATCCCTTGGAGAAACAGGCGGCTGCAGGAGGTCAGGAGGTCTACTGACTGACCTCTTGGTGACTGAGCACCTGCGGAGCTATCTATGTGTAGCGACATTTCACAAAGCAAAACTACAGTGAACATTACATTTTTTCAGCAGCATTGAATTAAAACGAAAATAATTTGTTGTTGAAGAAATCATACCAACATACACTTAAACCCTAAGATCCTGATGATGTCATGACAAAAACTGGGTTGAGGGGCGAATGATGTGAACATAATATCATCATGGGAAAATATGGCTGAGGACCAGGGTGACAAGAACTCACCATAATGAGAATTACAGCTAAAGGTCAGGGTGACGGGAATGATTCAGCATGAACACACAAACTCTTGGAGGGTAATTAGACTTAATGGGCATTATTTCCATCTATAAATGAGTGTGGAATGTACCGTCTGTGAGACAAGGCTGGAAGAGTGGCAGCTATTTCCACAATCACGATCCTATCCCTGCCCACTATGACCAGCGGCATGAGTTGTATTACAGAATATTGAATACTATAAAAAATAAAAAAATGAAGCAAATAACTAACTGTTACTTATTGTTAATATTATTGCACTGTGATATGGACTACTTGGGGAGATGATAATATGGAGTGTGTACACAGAGAACAATTTATTACCATCAGGATAAAACAAATCAAATGACAAATATAGACATTGGAAAATGGCCAAAAAGCTAAAAATGTTTAAGCAGAAAAGGGAAAATAACAATGGACATGGGAGGCATGGAGTCTTGTCACTGCACATGAGTGTTTGTGCGCGCCTGGCCTACAAGCCGCACACCCATCAGAGTGGCCACCCAACCAAACCTAATGCTCATATTCTAGGTCACATGTGGGCAGTGAAGCATCCTGATCCACAGAGTTAAGGGTGTATATGGCAACTGGCAACAGAGTATGATTTAAATATCTGATGCAGATTCAAATGTATAAAAGTCCTAACCCACAGCAAGGGATGTGATTGGGAACCTTCTACATGCATAAAATAAAGGCAAATTTCCACTGAAATTCTGTTTCCATACTCTTGCTGAATATGAGCTGGTCTGGCAGGATGGAGAGCCTCTGGCAACTTGCACATAGACCTGGTGGCCACTGAGAAAGCTAGTTTTACCCAGGATCATTCAGAAGGAGTGCATGCTTATCTCTAAGTTTCTGTATTTTGTCATGATTCTGGTTAAAATAGATGCTTTGAGGACCCACAGCAGTGAGGCTGATACAAACAAGCTGGCAAAGGTGCAGTAATAAACCATTTAACTGTAATTATTCCTTTAAGGGGGCCATTGCACTCTAAAACTGCTATTAAAACTAATTATGATTGTATTTTCGCGATTTTTTAAAATGCTATATATACATATACTACAGTTTACACCACCAAGTTTCATATCATTTGGATAATAAACAATGAAATTATTTTTTAAAAACAAGGTTTTGTAGAAAAAAAAATATATAAATCTTACTTATCCAATGACTGAACTTGTTAAAAAAAACACATATACTCTATATCAATACTTAAATGTGACATGATTTGGATTATGAAATTTCCTCTTTTTTTTAATGTTCATTGTTATGAATGCAAAACATCATATATGGACTTTTATCATCTGAAACAAAAATCGCAAATTTATTCAGCTTTCAAATTATCCCAACCCCATTAGAATTGCCTGAGTAGTTATGGAGAAACAAAAAAGAATGTTGACAGAGGTGTAGTTTTGAGATATTGGGCTTTGAAGTTCTGGGTACTTTTGCCTCCATTTTTTTTTTTTTTTTTTTTTTTTTTTTTAAATCTGATCTCTGCATCAATCCTGATGCATTCTATGGTATTCACATGGTATTCTGAAGTGTAGCTGGTACCTGATCCCCCCTTTTGCAAGGTACTGCAAGTACTGTGTGTCATCACAGTGCCTTTACAATACCTCGTGAGGTATTCCATAAGAATAAACAACTGCTGCAGCTGTGATTGAGATGTATTTCTTATCATATTATGTTTATTAGTTACAGGAATAACATCTATCATTAGTAGTGTCCTCTTAGTGTGTGATGAGGACGCATCAGGGGTACGTTTATGGGATGGTGTCGTGGACAGAGCAGATGAGCAGCCTCTCGCTCTGACTCTCTCGTGGTGACAACCCGCCTTGTCTCTTAGTCATGGCCAAAGACTATCTACGAAAGACCGGAGAGTCAAGCAAAATCCTGTGAGTAATGCGGCGTCGGCGCAATAGATGGCGTTTGTGAGCATCTCGTGACGTCATCTCATACCTGTCTGTTTGTTTACATAGAAGCGCGAAAATTATGACAATTCCGACATTGCCAGGAAAGTCTTATCCTTGTTCTGCTTGTACAAAGCAAAAATAACTTATATTT
>NC_091561.1:23853986-23856486 GCF_042767895.1 Penaeus vannamei | reverse complement strand
CTTCAATATGAAATAATCTGTATCTCGCTTACACATTCAAATACACTTTTAAATCAATTCAAATCGCCCCATACTGTGATGTACCGACTGTTGAGCAAAATGTAACAGAAATATTTCAATCCTTACTTATAAGGCTATTTCCAAACATTAGTGCTTCGTATGTGATATACGTACATATTACCTCGTAAAATAAAACAAATTACCTGGGAGTCTCGATCGAAGCATATTCCGTGTGTAAAAGGACACAAAACTTACATTTTTTTTTTTTATATATTTCACAAAATATTTTGTCATAAATCACGGTGATACAATTTTTTCCTGATATTGGTATAAAAGTGTTCCTCGAACATTCACAAACTTATATCTATGCGCAATGTCATAATGTCATAATTAAATGCCGTATGCACAACTGCAGCAAGTAGAAGTCCACATAGGTGTACCTGGGCGGTCATTAGTGACGTACCTCTCCGGGTGCTGAGGGACTTTCGCGTCGGCAGCAAGACAACGAGCCATAGCAGGCGCTTAATAATTGTTTGGTAGTTTCCTCATCCATGTACCTATACTATACGCTAGCTGACTCAATTTAACCCCCTTCTCCCCCCTCCATCTGGGAAGGTCCCCTTAAATAAAGTACATATTGACACTCAAAAATCCATCAATAATACAGTTACTTCAGATTTCCAGCATTACTGTGTTGGTGCATTACCGTTTTCTGGAGTTGCCGTTTATGTTTTAATAAGCACTGTACTCCATAATCATACATACAGACATTCCTGTTCATTCCTTCTCCTTTTATCATATTTTTGCTACTGTATAGCCCCATGATAGATTCAGCAAAGACAAGAGGTGGTGTAAAACGTAAACATCGTGCATTGATAATTGTAGAAAAAGTGAAGATACTCCTTTGCAAAACATATTACATATGCTTTTCATTTAATGTTTAATTTTCTTTCTTTAAAAGACAGTGCACTTCATAATTTTCTGTTAAATAAATGCAGCATATATAACCATAAAAAATCTGGCATTTATAAAAATCTGGCAGTGCTCAGGTCCAGATGTTGCCAGATTTTTTAATGTTAACCTGTAGACTAAGAAAAATGAGAATCCCTCTAATTGATGAGAAAATAAGGCAGTAATATTCTATTTCCTAATTAATTATATCTCCGTCTGATATATTTTTTCATTCATATAATCACAGAGCATCTAAAATGCATAACATTTAAATAAAATGCCTGGGAATATTGCTTTTTACAAGCAGCTAAGGACCTATGTTTAGATACTGTGGATAGGGTAAAGGAGTTAGGAGTAATAAGAGGAAAAGTAACACAACATTCTGATTTAACATGACATTTGGGGGGGAGGGAGGAAACATTACAGATACCTATTTACCTATTAAGTTTCAACTTAATACTCCAAATAGTATATCTAGAAGACCCCAGTTGTGGGTGGCATTGTATCATGACCATTCTCACACTCAGCTCATCAGAGAATGCTCTTCTTTGATTGCAGCAGCATCATTTATATTGTTAAAATTTTAGGCAATATCACCTAAACTGAAGGTAACCTTCATGTTTTTTAAGTTATGTTACACGATATCAAAATATATGCTTTTGAGTGCCTAATGTTGCCCACAAACTACCCAATGAGTTAGGTGCAAACAGGAGAAACTGTCAATGTGTTAAAACAACGGGTTATGGGAACTGTTCTTAAGGGGGAGGTTTGAGTGATTATTTGGAGTTACTTAGCCAAAGGTATTCATACATGAATAAGGAAACTACCATATGACTATTAGAGCAATCTTCTAGTTATTTCCTGGGAGCAACAAAGGCATAAGCAGGTAATTAGTTCCTGTTACACCTATACCGACTTCTGCTTGTTGCAAACATGCATACAGCATTTGATGACATTTTGCAATGATAAGAAGTCATGAGAGTCAAAAGAATATATTTATATATATATATATATATATATATATATATATACATTTATATATATATATATATATATATATATATATATATATATATATTTATATATATTTATATATATATATATATATATATATATATATATATATATATATATATATATATATGTATATACATAATATATAATATATAATATATATATATATATATAAATAAATATATACATATATATATATATATATATATATATATATATATATATATACATAATATATAATATATAATATATAATATATAATATATAATATATATATATATATATATATATATATATATATATATATATATAAATATATACATACATATATACATAATATATAATATATAATATATAATATATAATATATATATATATATATATATATATATATATATATATATATATAATATATAATATATATATATATATATAATATATAATATATATATAGATAGATATAGATATATATATATATTATATATACATATATATATATATATATATATATATATATATATATATATATATATAT
>NC_091561.1:23838359-23840859 GCF_042767895.1 Penaeus vannamei | reverse complement strand
GTTTTTATGGATTTGTGTTCTATACTCACTCTATTTTACCCCATAATTTCCCTGATATACTTCATTCCCTTCTCTGCTATTGGGACTATCGTCAAGACTGTCAATGGAAGTGGTACTCAGATTTCCTCAACATCTTACTTGGACAAGAAACAATGCCAAGAATCTTTGAAATCAGTGGATTTCCCACAGAAAAACGCTGAAACTGTTTCGAAAGCATGCCACTATCTTTTAGCCATATTGGCCGAATATCTTAGGAGATAGTTACAGTATTGACATAAAAATAAAACTATAGGACAGACACTGGCCTCACAGTACTCGTAATTCACTAATGTATGTGAAAAAATGCTGTAATTCTTCGTATGAGACTATTCCTAGAACTATTCTTCAGTAGAAGCCGTTAATAACAGGTGTAATTTTAACCTTGACTGAGGAAGGTGGGAAGGAGTGTTCCCCTCCAGTAATCCGCAAGGAGCCACGTCAGTCAGCTGACCTGACGTTCTTTTTAACATAGTCCTAGCCTTAAGAAAAAAAATTAGTATCTATATCCGAACGTACTTTTAGTTTCAAAAGATATAACTGCAGACTTGTGACTCCTTCATAGTAGCAACATCCCGTGACAGATGATCAGCTGTGTAAACAAACACGCAATGGGACAACATCTTTACAAACTGTTGTGAAAAGGGAGAGCATCTTTTGAATCTTATGTGTAATTAAAAATCAAAACTATATTTTTAAAACTCTAATGCAAGTATCTTGCAACTATAATTGAAAATCAAAGCTATATCCTTAATACTCTACAATCAATATCTTGCAAGTCCGTATGGTCCTGCGAACAATTCCAACAGCATCAGCGACAAGAAAACAACAACAAAACATCAAAACATAAAAAAGGCCACGTATGAAAGTAATATATTGACAAAGTGAAGCATGTGCAAACAGGATGAAAATGCTAAAAGATACTGTGAGTAGTTCACGGGTATTACAGATGCAAAGCTATCTGATATACTGTTTAATTGAACAAGGGTAAATATACACGAAATTCTTTAAGACATACACTGAGTAACAATTAAATCAATATCCATTCTTTACAGTGAATGATCATATTATAGCAAGATATCCTATGGAGCACTTTAGCCTTCTATATTTCTACAGAAATTGAAAGTTTGAAGCAGAAAGATAATCCACGGTGAGGAAGTATAATAATACTTTGTAGGTGTCACGAGTTTTAGCAAGCTCATTCCTTTGATAAGTATACAACTCTTATACGCACGTACTTGGAACATTCTCTTGTAGTAATATTAATATCTATTTTTTTCCAGCTTTGATCAAATAAGCCTCATTAACTGCACTGCAATGTATCATCACTCTTATATCTATCTAGAGTATATATCTAAAGTACTTATTTACACACACACACACACACACGTTTGTAAATGTTTGTTTGTGTGTGTGTGTGTGTGTGTGTGTGTGTGTGTGTGTGTGTGTATGTGTGTGTGTATGTGTGTGTGTGTGTGTGTGTGTGTGTGTGTGTGTGTGTGTGTGTGTGTGTGTGTGTGTGTGTGTGTGTGTGTGTGTGTGTGTGTGTGTGTGTGTGTGTGTGTGTAAATAAGTATTATATAATGTAGACAGACATTGGAGTGATGATAAATGACAGTGCAGTTAATGAGGCTTGTTATATATGCGAGTGTATGTCAAAAATCACGAACTTTCGCCCTTATATAGTGACATTCATGAATAGGCAAATAGTGACTGATATAATAAAGAAAGACAAACTCTGGCCACTCATGAAAAATAAGATAAGAGAAAATATTACCAAAGATGATCGAGAAAAAGAGTTAAAGAACAAAACTGAACAAATGACAGAAGTAAAAACTTGTTCATTCGGAGGGTGAGAGGTCTCCAAGCAGAACAAATATACTATCGGGGCAAAAATGTGAGAAAGACAAAAATTAGCCTTGCAGCCAAAAGGAATACACAAAACTTATATAGAAATAGTTCATACAAATATAAAGGATTTATCTTCAAAGTTGCTAGAACTAGATACAATGAATTATATTAATAAACCAAATGTAATATGCATAACTCAATCCAAACTGAATCCCTTCATGGGCGATGTAATATTAGTACTCCGTGACTATAATATTTAGAGAAAAGATAGGCCTCATGGAAATGGAGGAGGAATAGCAATATTAACAAAGAAATGAATTGATATAAAGGAGTTAGAAACTTAACAAGACCCTATTTTGGAACGAAAGGTAATTTAGGTAGAAACAAACGGGGTAAACATAATCAAAACCACAGTGTAAATGCCACCTCATACACCGGTGTGGTCACAAGAAAGTTACCAAAAATTGATTGAAAAAACGTTAAAGTGCCTGGAAGTTCTACAATGCAAAAGAAATTCTTGTTAGTGGGGATTCTAATAGCAAACTTGACTGGGAAAGTTTCGATCCCAGAACGCAGCTGCATTCGTGGAATGGTAAATTTCTAGGTCATAAAT
>NC_091561.1:23825859-23828359 GCF_042767895.1 Penaeus vannamei | reverse complement strand
ACCAATATGATATCAGCATGCCACAAAGTATTTTCCGTAAAGGTTTCACTGATGTACTCAACATGCTGATTAAAAGTGATAATTAGGTCTTTCTTAAGTGGCCAAACCCACAACGTGTTCACTTAAGAATGGCCGTTTAGGGATCCATGGCCCCTTAGGTGTTCAACCCAGGTGTCAAACCTTTTGTACTTGCTATGCTGGTTAAATCTCTCTGGGCTCTTTGACTATATACAAAGACTATATACGAAAGACAGGAAATATGCTATCTAACGCATTCTAAAAAATGTGAGCTCCCCGGTCGTCCACCAACGCCATCTGTTGACTCGACGCCCAACTAAACGTCCGACGTCGTTCAGTGGGGGTGTGCTCACTCGGGCTCATGTTCTTGGTCAGTTCAGACTTATTCAGAGGGGGTTGCGAATAGCTTATTTACTAATATATATATATATATATATATATATATATATATATATATATATATATGTATGTATGTATGTATGTATATATATATATATATATATATATATATATATATATATAATTCATACCGTATCATGACTTTGTAGTAGCATTTATTTTCTTCGTATAATTCCCTCGCCCCTCCCAGCCCGAAACTACCCATTCGGCAATTTAGGGCTGGCTAACAACTGTAAATTGGTAGTTCATACATGCATGGCATACATACGGCGTATACAACGTGCCATAAACGGGACACATTAAACCACGTGGCACAATGAACTTATAGGCCTACAGTCACATAACATTAGTGACATATAATGTATGATTATATTGCCAAACATGCATCAATGCATAGAAATTGAGTATGATAAATGAAAGAAAATTATTACAATGTCTTTATTAGAATAACAACAAAACCTTTACAAATAAATGGCCGAAATATCCATTTTTTTCAATTCTTCGCATTGCGACCGTATGATTTTGAGATAAATTTCCTCATTAAAAAGTTTTCATGTTTGATTACGGGACTGTCCCCTAACTCCCTTTCCTAAGAGCTGCCTGGAATGCATCTGCTACACCTTGCATACTCTGGCTAGGAGCTCGAAACAGGCCACCCGTCGATGTCCTGTTAACATTTGAACTTATTTTACTTTTTCTATATTTCTGTTTGTTCCTATTATACAGATCTTTCAAGTTATGATCATTGCTCAATCAATAAATATGCTGATTTTGGTGATAACTATAATCTAATAAATTCAACCGAACAGTTTTTCCACTCTATTGATGTCAAATCTATCGTCAGCTTACGTCAAATTGTAGCTTAGGGCTTCCACTATATTATATTGATTTTTGGCCTCTACTTTTTTTTTAGAGGGGCGTCATGACTTGATACCTTTACCAATCAAAAGAATTTCATGTGATCCAATTTATATCTTGCTTATGTCAATTTGAACGTCACATATCTTAGGTTACATCTAAAAAAGCCTAAATATTACAAACCTTTCTTTTTCCGTGAAAAAAAAAATGAAATATAAGTTGTTTATTCTCTTCTTTTTGTTTTTTACAAGCAGAACTAGATAAGACTTTCCTGACAATGTCGGAACTGCCATAACAATATTCGCGCTTCTATGTAAATAAACAGACGAGTATGAGATGACGTCACGAGATGCTCACTAACGCCATCTATTGCGCCGACGCCGCATTACTCACATTTTGCTTGACTCTCCGGTCTTTCGTAGATAGTCTTTGCTATATGCATGTGTCTTCGTTTGTGTGTAAATGTATATGTAACCAAGCTATATTTATATCATAATACTAAAACAAGTATGATAACGGCATTCCATGAATCTGTTGTTATAATCTACACAATTAATATGGTCTTACCTGTTGTCCCATATATATATATATATATATATATATATATATATATATATATATATATATATATATATATATATATAATTGTATATATGTATATATATATATATGTTATAACATATATGTATGTATATATTATATAGTATATATATGTATATATATTATATAGTTTATATATATGTATATATATTATATAGTATATATATGTATATATAATATTCATGTATAAATGCGCATATGTGTGTATATGTGTGCACGCATACAATTGCGCGTGTATGTTTTCTTTCAGCTGTACATAACATCCTGTATGCATAGGCGATACTTCCATCGATAAGTGAACACGAAACGTTGCCCTGTCCATTGCCAGGTATGCCTCCGATAATCGTCCAAAATCGTGGAGTGTGTCGCTTAAACGGCATGCGATCAGTACAACGCCAGCGGTAGTGAGGGAGAGAGAGCTGTGCGCTGCGCTTCCTTCCGATACTATGTGAGTTGATTCATTCGTTAGTTCGCTGTGTGCAGGCCGCCCTTGCACGCTTATCCAATATTTTCGCAACATATGTAGTTAGGGTTGCTATTGCTAAAGGAAATGCTAGTATTAGGGGTATTCACTTTTGGCAAAATACTATTTTTATTAGCATTGTTTAATTTCTGTTATACTAAA
>NC_091561.1:23813359-23815859 GCF_042767895.1 Penaeus vannamei | reverse complement strand
AGACAGCTTACCTCTGAAGCCTTGTGTTCTGGACAGTGTCATGTGTCTCTAGAAATGTTAATTGGTTTGCCACGATTTTTTTTCGAGAACCTTAGACAGAATAGGAAGTATGGTAATAGGGCGGTAACAATTAACTTCATCTGAGTCTCCGGATTTGAAAACTGGTGTTATTAAGCCATGTTTCCAAAGCGATGTGGTCACCGGTAACTGAAGATCTATAAATGATAACGGTTAAATAATACGCTATAGCAGGTAGAGAGAGAGAGAGAGAGAGAGAGAGAGAGAGAGAGAGAGAGAGAGAGAGAGAGAGAGAGAGAGAGAGAGAGAGAGAGAAAGAAAGAAAGAAAGAAAGAAAGAAAGAAAGAAAGGAAGAAAGAAAGAAGAGGAGAGAGAGAGAAGAGAAGAGAAGAGAAGAGAAGGGAAGAGAAGAGAGAAAGAAAGAAAAAACAGAGGAGAGATAGAGAAAGACAGAGAAAGAGAGAGGTGGGGGTAAAATAAAACATGTATCTCTGCATAGATTGTAAATTGTATTTTTTCCAAACTGACGGATTCTTAGATGATTTTGCAATTTGCTGATCTCAGCAGGGTCCTAATTCCGCACACCATGCATCAGTGCAAATCCAGATCCCCGCCATTTGAGCCGAGTGACACGCATCTGTTCGACAGAGACCTGCCTTCTTCCACGACACACGGAACTTGAACCCGTCTCCCCCAAAGCACTCAACTTCCCCTTCGGCGCCCACCCATACAGTGGCTGCGCACACCCACTCAAATTTGAAATTTCCCTCCTCAAAGAGATAAGAAACCAGGCAAGTGGTTGGTGCAACCCATCTTCTACACTGGAGACCCACAACCCATTTATCGCATTATGAATTTCAAGCCCGAGGTGGGGTACTTCAGGTGGAAATGAATTAAATGAAATGCTTATTCATCTTCATGCAGATTCCCATTCACGCGAGACAGTTCTGCGGTAATATAATATGTATTCATGCAATTCCAATACATTGTTTTTTCATTTATGAGGAACTGCAGATGGCAAGGGAAAGAAAAGGCATGTGACTCATATGACTTACATAAATGTTTGTCCTTCAATACATACAAACTTGCAATATTTACAAAAATTATCGAGCTACACCTATTTAGAGTAAATTGTACAGCGATTCCAGTGATTCATGATTTCAACCACATCGATTTTGATCTGCAGTCAGCAAAATTTATAATGCTTTCCGTCGGTAAGTAATTCGTATGGTCGGAAGTATCATCATGATTAATGCTGTGGCATACTATTCTGCCTGTAAATACATCCGTAATAATTCCCCTTTAATTGTCGCTTCAGTTTAGGTTCGGCCTCAGACTTGTGGATAACGCATAACGCACAACTATTCCGCTGATGTTACTTATTCGAAATATCAATAATTAGGGACTTCATACTTCTTTATACTTGCATGAGAGCATGAATTCTTCATTTCATAATTTTGTCATGCACTCATCATACTAATCGCGGTGCTTTATCAAAGGCAAGAAAAATTAAGTATTCATAGCCAACATGACTGATCCTGACTCTTTCATGGCTGTTTATATTTGATACACTTCCCCCCCAAAGAGCACGAAATGTGAATATGGATTTTCGAAAGCTTGCAAGTACTCGCCACAACGGGAAAAAAACAACAACGTCTCTCATTATTCATAAAATATCCAAGTTTCGTAAGCTCAAAGTCTACACCTAAGTTGCCAGTTACTTATATCGTCCCATTTAAATATGCTTACTGTTGCGCCGCTGCCTAAACCTGAACTTCTAGTTATTGCTAAATACAGGTGGCGATTCGCATTAAACTCGGTGGAATTGTTACGAGCGACATATTTACGCGGAGGGACTGATTCCATCTCCGCGAGAGGCCATGGTCGTGAAGGCGATTCATGAAGAACCTGCGAACATTGACGATATATATATATATATATATATATATATATATATATATATATATATATATATATATACATATATATATATATATATAGATAGATAGATATAGATATATATAAATGTATACATACATATATATATATATATATATATATGTATATATATATGTATATATATATATATATATATATATATATATGTATATATATATGTATATATATATATGTATATATATATGTATATATATATATATAAATAAATAAATATATATATATGTATATATATATATATATATATATATATATATATATATATATGTATATATATATCTATATGTACATGTATATATAAATGTATATACATTATATATATATATATATATATATATATATATATATATATATATATATATATATATATATATATATATATATATATATATGTATACACAAATATATGCGCATATATATATATATACATATTTATATATATATATATATATATATATATATATATATATATATATATATATATATATATATATGCATGTATATATATATATATATATATATATAT
>NC_091561.1:23803359-23805859 GCF_042767895.1 Penaeus vannamei | reverse complement strand
ACACACACACACACACACACACACACACACACACACACACACACACACACACACACACACACAGAGGGAGAGGGAGGGAGAGAGAGAGAGAGAGAGAGAGAGAGAGAGAGAGAGAGAGAGAGAGAGAGAGAGAGAGAGAGAGAGAAAGAGAGTGATATGTAAACAACTTCACTGTATGGACAAAGATTTTGGATTAACACGAGGAAACAATGAACGTTCGTTCAGATTTATAAAACCGTTTCTCATTGTTTGATAATTTTTTTCGCATAAAATAATGTAATCACTAAACTTTATCTAACATTCAATATAATAACGTTACTCTAAATCCCCGGTAACCCTCTCGAGAAGATGTTGTATCTGGATAACATTTACTTGATGATTGCGTAGAATAATACAGATGATAATTCGTTGATAATGATAATAAAAATGATCAATATGATTCATTCCCTTAAATACTCTTAATTCATTTGAAATTCCACAGTAGAATGACCCGTTCAAACTTTGGCTGATCTAAACATCTACCAATGCCCTCTCCACCAAAATTCGCTCTGTGAGCTCTCCATCTAGCGTCACACGTGACGCTAAGTATTATGTGAATTATACATATGACTTTTGGTTGAATGTTGCCTCAGACTAGTAAATATCACAGCTTACAAAATGGTGTGTGTTTGACATGGGTTCCAGGTGGCGATCAGAGAATGTAATGAGTTTAAAGCTTCGTTTAAATATATTAAGAACAACCAAATCTTTAAAACACAATGCTTCGTGTAAACAGTCGATGAACCAAAGTTCTGCTTTGTCTGCGTCTTGAAAGTTCTTCAGTAATGGATAGCATGGTAGTTGACGCCCAGAGCAAAACCGCACCCAGATGGGCGCAAGTCAGTCTCATTCCTGGTGTGCTTAACGCTTTTGAGAGGGAATTCCTACTTGGAGAAATACATCTATAAAAGTTAAGCGATGATACTCTACAAAGCGAAAATTGAATTTCAATATTGTCGTACTGCTCTTCCTCTGCATTGCCCCACTTCACTTCAAGTACTGCAGCAAAGAGCTTGGGTTGATCTGCATGTAAGCCCAATTCTTCTTTTGTCTCTGATTGTATTCACAAATATGCCCGAATTCTGTGCAAATTCATTTACTTGAAAAGTGGAAAAGTATATACAGGTTTCCTTGTGATGATGATTCCCTCACAGTTGAAGTTTACAGTAATACCACTTTGCCAGAATACATTGCTGAAATGAGTCATGGCATCAGCGCACAATCCCTCTTGATTGATAGTGCAATTAATCTTAATCAAGTTTTGTGTGATCTGAAGGTTTTCCATTTGTACATCAATATGATAATGCAGATTTCCTCTCCAAATTTTGCTAGGGCTCCATGAGTTGTGATGCCAGTAAGCTTCTGTTTATCATCTCATTTCTGAGATAATTTTCAAGAAAGCTTCAACTGTGTTAATCCAGTACATGTGTTCTTGAGGTAATTTCTTGTACAAACACTACAAGCTGAGCAATTTCTCCCAGGTCTGTGCAACATTGAGCACAATAAAAGAAATTAAAATAAAATGGCACTCAGTATCTTTCTGAATCATTGCCTTTGCAACTCTTTCTTCATCTTGAAACGCAAATTATGCAAGAATCTTAGCATATGTAGTTACCTGGTTCGTTTAATATGCTATTCTAGAAGGAGCTGCTAAAAAGCTGCATGACATACATACTAGAGCAAGAACTGTCGCCATATCACGCCTTTAAACCATCAAATCTGAGGCAAAGGAAAGGAATGTTTACTTTCAATCATGTATCTTGCATTCCTCTACAGCCTTGTAGTGCTCCACATTGCACTACAACAAAACAAATACACGTTCTACAGACATCTGCTTCTGCTAATCTTGTTAGATGACACTAAAGATACATTTAACCACAACTCTTACCCCACCAAGTACCCATACACGATTTGCGTTAGAATGGCAAATAGGCCAGAGGGCTACCCAGTGTGTCAACTGTATTGGGTCTTTCACACACTCATATATTGGATTGGTGGCAAATGAATCTCTGGCAGCTGTGACCTTCCTATTACCTTTAGCCCATTCTTCACTTGTAATTCTTATCTATGATATCTAAACCTCTCGACATTCTCTACGTAGACAACATATATACTTCTCCTTCGCAACATATTCTCCCCTCGAACCTCACCTACTCACTGCACATGCGCCACTCACACCAACCCAAAATCAGTCAATCCTCGCCTGCCATTTCTCAATCCAAACCGTCAATTCAATCTTCAAGTTCTATATCCCACTGTTCTAAGCCTTCCCTTGATTTTTGGATCCCTATTTGCCCCAGCCTTTCTCTATCCCTATCCCTTGGGTTCCTCAGCCATTTAAACTCATATCCCATGCACTCCCTTACCTCCTTCACCTTCCTCCTTCTCCTATTCCGATCTTCAAAATCGACCCTGCAGAACTGTTCTCCTTCCCTTTCGCATGGCTGCTACACGCAAAGAC
>NC_091561.1:23795859-23798359 GCF_042767895.1 Penaeus vannamei | reverse complement strand
TGATGATGATGATGATGATGATGATGATGATGATGATAATAATAATAATAATAATAATAACAATAATAATAATAATAATAATAATGACATTAATAATAATGATAATCATCATCATCATCATTAGAAATAACTATGGCAATGACAATGATAATAATTATAATGATAATAATACGCAACTATAATAATAATGGTAGAAACAATGACAGCAATACCACTAATAATGATTATCTTAAAACTACTACTAATGATAATGATGATGATGATGATGATAATGATGATAATGATGATAATGATGATGATGAATGCAGTTGCCCGGCTGTCGTTCCCAATGGTAACGCCAGACGCCTTCTTGCAGCGCGGCCGCGGCCTTAGGCTTGGACCTCCTTCCCGCGGACTACGACCCCCACGTCAGACCCCTCGGCCCGAGTGAGTAATTCACCATCACTTATTCTTTCCTCCTCTCTTTGCCTGCTCTTTTAACTAACGAATGAGTTTACTTGCTCGCTCGGTCTGTCTGTTTCCTCAGCAAAGAGCATCCTATCGCAGCTTCGTACACGAGGATCTTCTGAGTAAAGCTCCGGCGGAGGGAATCTGACCCAAGGACGCCCAGCACCAGAGCGTCTCCAGGACATAAAGCGCAGGCTCATCCTAAGCCAACTTTGCCAAGTGCGAAGAGAAAGTCAAGTAACACGAATAAAAAGAGGGAGATTTTTTTAAAGATGAATATATTTCCGTCAAGAACATGCTAAAAGAGATTTCACAAAGGCAGAAACATAATCTACGCTAAACATTTATGAAATATCATCGATATAAAAAAAAATCGAATAGTAGTGGGTGGTGCAACAGCAGTATACTGTTATAGAGTTTTATGACACTGCACGGATAGCAGTATACATATGTAATGCCAGATGCTTATTCGCATCGGATTTCTATAATGTGTGCATATTTATTAGATACGTCGATGGCCATCATCGTTTACGTGAACGTTCTCCTGCTTGCTCACAGCGTGATATATTTTGAGCACTGAAGACGTTCATATGCTTAGATTTATTTTATCTAGAATATATATATCGTACCGTCCGGAAAGGATGGGAATTTGAAAAAAAGGACATATTTATCTGAAAACAAGCAGCAAAGACAGTACAATACAGAAGGAAGGGAAAGGGCAATCGCAAGGGGAATCACAAGAAAAATGCTAGACAGTTTTTGTATAAGAAAACATTTATGCAAATAAATGTTTTTGTATATTCCTGTTTGTTTAACCATGAAGACTTCGTTGTTCCGGCATCAGTCGGGATCAGTTCTCAGTCAACTTTTAAACGTGCCCAGAAACACTGTAAGGGAATCTAACTATACGCCATTGCAGTAAGCACTGCAATTGCTACAGAACTGCTTATTGAACGATTGAACACTGGGGCGAGGGTCCTTACACGCGATAATCCTTTTGTTAAATAATCTATTAATAAATACTATCAAGACTGATATAAGAAATGATTATCTCGTCATCGCATGAGCTGGTACTCACAATTACTAATCGATTGGTTACCATGTCCAATGGCCTTGTATTGACAGCTGTCATGTCTGTCACGCATCAACCTTCCGCTCTGACACTGTCTCCGAGCTTTCTTCTGTCTGTATCTGTATAAATATACACATACACACACATGTGTATATATGAAAGATGACTTTAATGAATAACTATTTAATAAAGGGTTGCAACACAATCAATTATGAATAAAGAAAACGCAAAGACGATAAATCAATGAATGAATTAATAAAGCTATGGATTAAAATAAGCTAACGGCATTAATAAGCATTGTAGTAAAGTATGAAGAATGAATGAATATTAATGAATGAACCAGAAGAAACTTATCAATCGCTATTACACTAAAAATATGAAGAAAAGAGCTATAGTTAGAGATAAACGGTCAATGAGTGAATCGGATGCATAATTCACTTTCCCGCCGAAGCCAACCGTTTTACAAATTCTTATTTGTTAATTATCCTTTCATTACGCTGTTTTCTATCCATCACGTTTCGGGGTTTTTCTTTTATAAAAGCGGCTATACATTATGAGGAGAGAATGCAAATTGACTACATGTATCCATGTGGTTATGAAAAAAAAAAAAGAATCATAGATCGGCTTTTGAATAAAAGAGCTTATGAGTGGTTAATATTTAGCACGTGGCCCGCTACCAGATGTAATTATTTTTCTGTTATTTGTGTATGTTAAGGAGTTAAGCCAGTAATTATGGTATGTCAGAGGTCCTGGCATATAATTACTGGGTATTGTAGGGTATTTAAGACGTTATTCATGTGTACTGTACATATTTCGTTTGGTCTAGGTTCTCAACTGGCCAAAAAATTCCAATTATTTTTGTGGTAGTGGAATAAATGTATTAGCCACTGCGATGTGTTTGAGATTTTATTAAAGAGCAATGCAGTGACATTGAGGCGAATTTCGTTTTGAGCTCGGCATTTCTTGGAAAAGCATCAAGAG
>NC_091561.1:23768359-23778359 GCF_042767895.1 Penaeus vannamei | reverse complement strand
CAGGTGGTATGCTATATTTACACACCAGGTGGTATGCTATATTTACACACCAGGTGGTATGCTATATTTACACACCACGTGGTATGCTATATTTACACACCAGGTGGCATGCTATATTTACACACCATGTGGTATGCTATATTTACACACCAGGTGGTATGCTATATTTACACACCACTTGGTATGCTATATTTACACACCACTTGGTATGCTATATTTACACACCACGTGGCATGCTGTATTTACACACCAGGTGGTATGCTATATTTACACACCAGGTGGTATGCTATATTTACACACCAGGTGGTATGCTATATTTACACACCACTTGGTATGCTATATTTACACACCACGTGGTATGCTACATTTACACACCACGTGGTATGCTATATTTACACACCAGGTGGTATGCTATATTTACACACCAGGTGGCATGCTATATTTACACACCACGTGGTATGCTATATTTATACACCAGGTGGTATGCTATATTTACACACCAGGTGGTATGCTATATTTACACACCACGTGGTATGCTATATTTACACACCAGGTGGTATGCTATATTTACACACCAGGTGGTATGCTATATTTACACACCACTTGGTATGCTATATTTACACACCACGTGGTATGCTATATTTACACACCACGTGGTATGCTATATTTACACACCAGGTGGTATGCTATATTTACACACCAGGTGGTATGCTATATTTACACACCAGGTAGCATGCTATATTTACACACCAGGTGGTATGCTATATTTACACACCAGGTGGTATGCTATATTTACACACCACGTGGTTTGCTATATTTACACACCACTTGGTATGCTATATTTACACACCACGTGGTTTGCTATATTTACACACCATGTGGTATGCTATATTTACACACCAGGTGGTATGCTATGTTTACACACCAGGTGGTATGCTATATTTACACACCAGGTGGCATGCTATATTTACACACCAGGCGGTATGCTATATTTACACACCACGTGGTATGATAAATTTACACACCAGGTGGTATGCTATATTTACACACCAAGTGGTATGCTATGTTTACACACCAGGTGGTATGCTATATTTACACACCACGTGGTATGCTATATTTACACACCAGGTGGTATGCTATATCTATACATCAGGTGGTATGTTATATTTACACACCACGTGGTATGCTATATTTACACACCAGGTGGTATGCTATATTTATACATCAGGTGGTATGCTATATTTACACACCACGTGGTATGCTATATTTACACACCACGTGGTATGCTATATTTACACACCACGTGGTATGCTATATCTATACATCAGGTGGTATGCTATATTTACACACCAGGTGGTATGCTATATTTACACACCACGTGGTATGCTATATTTACACACCAGGTGGTATGCTATATTTACACACCAGGCGGTATGCTATATTTACACACCACGTGGTATGCTATATTTACACACCACGTGGTATGCTATATTTACACACCAGGCGGTATGCTATATTTACACACCAGGCGGTATGCTATATTTACACACCAGGCGGTATGCTATATTTACACACCAGGTGGTATGCTATATTTACACACCACGTGGTATGCTATATTTACACACCACTTGGTATGCTATATTTACACACCAGGCGGTATGCTATATTTACACACCACGTGGTATGCTATATTTACACACCACGTGGTTTGCTATATTTACACACCAGGTGGTATGCTATATTTACACACCAGGTGGTATGCTATATTTACACACCAGGCGGTATGCTATATTTACACACCAGGTGGTATGCTATATTTACACACCACGTGGTTTGCTATATTTACACACCAGGTGGTATGCTATGTTTACACACCAAGTGGTATGCTATATTTACACACCACGTGGTATGCTATATTTACACACCAGGCGGTATGCTATATTTACACACCAGGTGGTATGCTATATTTACACACCACGTGGTATGCTATATTTACACACACAAATGGTATGCTATACTTACACACCACGTGGTATGCTATATTTACACACCTGGTGGTATGCTATATTTATACATCAGGTGGTATGCTATATTTACACACCACGTGGTATGCTATATCTATACATCAGGTGGTATGCTATATTTACACACCACGTGGTATGCTATATTTACACACCACGTGGTATGCTATATTTACACACCAGGTTGTATGCTATATTTACACACCAGGCGGTATGCTATATTTACACACCAGGTGGTATGCTATATTTATACATCAGGTGGTATGCTATATTTACACACCACGTGGTATGCTATATTTACACACCAGGTGGTATGCTATATTTACAGATCAGGTGGTATGCTATATTTATACACCACGTGGTATGCTATATTTACACACCAGGTGGTATGCTATATTTACACACCACTTGGTATGCTATATTTGCACACCAGGCGGTATGCTATATTTACACACCACGTAGTATGCTATATTTACACACCACGTGGTATGCTATATTTACACACCACGTGGTATGCTATATTTACACACCACGTGGTATGCTATATTTACACACCACGTGGTATGCTATATTTACACACCACGTGGTATGCTATATTTACACACCAGGTGGTATGCTATATTTACACACCAGGTGGTATGCTATATTTACACACCAGGTGGTATGCTATATTTACACACCAGGTGGTATGCTATATTTACACACCAGGTGGTATGCTATATTTACACACCACTTGGTATGCTATATTTACACACCACGTGGTATGCTATATTTACACACCAGGTGGTTTGCTATATTTACACACCAGGTGGTATGCTATATTTACACACCAGGTGGTATGCTATATTTACACACCAGGCGGTATGCTATATTTACACACTAGGCGGTATGCTATATTTACACACCAGGTGGTATGCTATATTTACACACCACGAGGTATGCTATATTTACACACCAGGTGGTATGCTATATTTACACACCAGGCGCTATGCTATATTTACACACCACGTGGTATGCTATATTTACACACCATGTGGTATACTATATTTACACACCAGGTGGTATGCTATATTTACACACCAGGTGGTATGCTATATTTACACACCAGGTGGTATGCTATATTTACACACCAGGTGGTATGCTATATTTACACACCACGTGGTTTGCTATACAGCGTATATTCTGAGTATTTATGTCAGACATCGAGAGGAGCGGCTGTCACACATCGCGGTAATTAGTTTACACGTGTTGCCGTTTATTGACAAACGGTAACACGAATCAAGCCGAACCAAGCCATAGCTTGCTTGCGTTTCTCGACAAAAGTGTGCCACCAGGTTCTGAATCCACGTGGCCCGATATTCTCAGCGAACGCTCGTGTTCACTGGCAGGGCTTGTGTTACAGCTTGGTTTTAAAGACTGATTCAGCCAAAGTCAAATCCGCCAGTGGATTTCGCCTTTGGCAGAGGTTCCCTGAGAATATCAATATCAATAGTAATTATAATTCTATCGATTTGTATCGCCTTTTATCATGTCCGCAGTGAAAGCTCTATGGCTGAATATAAAAGCCTTAGGAACAAACACACGATGCCTTGAATAGCAAGCGCAAAACTGTGATAGCAATAACACCGACTACAACTCATGTATAAAAGTAAACACAGTAATTGAGGACAGAAGAGCCTTTTACTCACATTTATTGTGTATCATTAAATATGTTCAATAACTCAATGGTCTGAGACGCCCGATTACTCGACCCCAACTTTTACCAGGGCACAGCAGGAGGTGGCGCCCCAAAGCTATGCGTCATTCGACGTGTGTCTGTCTTATCATTGCTTTATTACTGTACACAAATTAACAAGCATTTTCCTTCCCCCAGCGAAATCCACACAGCAGCCTTCATTGACCCTTTCGGAGGGATTCGGCTGTACAAAGACGGCAAACTCTTCTTTTCACAAATGTAAGTGTTGTGCCACACTCTGCGTGGTTCCTAAATGATGCATCGGATGCAATCCATTCCTGATTCGCTTTGGCCTCATCTCATATTGATAGTCGTAGTGGGTGGCGCGCTCCCTGACGTGTCTGACTGGGCTCCTTTTCCAAGCAAAGAAAGGAGCGTTTTTCATTCAGTATTCACATTAATAACACTAATGGCGAGTTCTACCATTAGCTAGAATGATGCAGTACTATGTAAGAGTAAATCTTTGCACAAAAACGATCAGATAGGTGCTTATTTATCACGTCCTTCTGAAGAGTACAGAATATATAAAACCTCTCCTTGTAATTTCTTGTTTGTTTACCCCTTAATATTTACAGGATAAATATTAGCATGGGTTATTTTAGACCGTTCTGCCAATGTTCATAAAACTCTTTCGGAATTCACTGACAACCTAGCTCACTTTTGTTTGCTAACAACTGGCACAGTGTGATATACAGTATTGTGCTGTGCTATTTTCCCATTCTGCCAGTCTGCTGAGGTTGCTGATCTGCATTTCTGTGGGGTACACTTTTCTTCATCTATTTGTGAAAATTGAATTTAGATGTTTTTCCAGGTTTATTATCACTTTGGGATGTCCAATGTTTTTCCACGATTTCCCTTTCGACAAGCAGACTTGCCAGCTTGAACTCGCGAGTTGTAAGTATATGTATCAACAGTTTCAAACACATAATGCAGCGTATAAAGGGGCGATTTCATTAAACCATACTTAATGTACAATATTTACGTTTGTTCTCCTGTTTCATAAGTAAATCAGCAGAAATACATTTCTACAGCACCCACTTCTATGAATGAGCCCACAGACCCTTGCAGTTCATTCTCTGCACTCCGCTTCCCGCAGACTTCTACGGCAACCAGGACATGGCCTTCGACTGGGAAGGCGACGGCATCACGGCATCCGCCGGCATCCCTGACCAGCTTGGCAATTATGAGTTTTCTTTCTTCCAAGAGAACAGCACCTCCTGCTTCACACCCGGCTACGTCAATGGTACACGTGCGCGCGGGATCAGGTTCCCGTAATTTAGGGACAAAATTCTACTTTTTAAATTTCTAAAACAAAATCATAAATCGAATTGGTCTGTGGACAGTTCAATGTGCGTGTTGTTACTGATATACAGTTTTAACAAGATTTCCAATCACAGTACATGGTAATGTGTTCATAATATCCTACAAGACACCGTAGCAGTAATGTACCTTGTAAGTAAAACGTTAGTTTTCCTGAGGGGCCTACCTCAAAGCCATTGTTATTGTAAGGTTTTGGGCGTTTGGTGAATCGTTGGCTCTGAATAGGTTTGGAGAACCACTTATCAGAGGAAGTGAGAAAATAAGGAAATACGAAATGAAGTAGTCTGATATACAGAAATACACAGTCAGTGCCATTCATTCTGGCGCGGGTTGTAATAATAATGATAATAATGATAATAATTATAATAATAACAATGATGATAATAATAACAATGATGATCATCATAACAATAGTATTAACAATGATGACAATGATAATGATAATGATAATAATGGTAATAATAATAATTATAATAATAAGAATGATATAATAATAGCAATAATAATATTAGTAATAAGTAATGATAATGATGATAATAGTAACAATAATAATGATAATGGTAATAATAACAATAATAATAATGACAGTAATGGTCATAATATTATCAATAACAACAATAATGATAATTGCAGTAACAACAATAATGATAATGATGATGATAATAGTAATAATCATAATAATAATAATAATAGTAATAATGATAATAATAATAATAATAATAATAATAATAATAACAAAAATCGCCAAAAAGTAATTATTATTGTAATAATAATAATAATGTTAATAATAGTAACAATAATAGTGAAAATGGTAATGATAATAATTATGACAATGATAATGACAATTTTATCACCAATATCACCAATAATAATGATGATATTAGTAGTAGCAACAATAATGATGATAATAACAATATCAATGGTAATAATGATGATGCTAATAATGGTAATAATAATAATAACAATAATAATAATATGATGATGATAGTAATAATAATAGCAATAATGATAATAACAATAATAATAATAATGATAATTATGATAATACTGATAATATCAATGATTGTCATTATCATTTCCAATATCATCATCATTACTACCAGTATTATTACCATTTTTGTTGCCATTATTATCATTACCATCACCATTAATTACCCGCAGGCAACTACCCCTGCCTGCGCTCCTCCATGACCTTCAAGCGGCGCTACAGGAACTACCTCCTGGGCGTGTACGTTCCGTCCTCTCTCTTCGTGGTGGTGTCTTGGGCGTCGTTCTTTTGGCCGGCCGACGCCATCCCCGCCCGCACCGTCCTGCTCATCACGGCGCTGCTCACCATCATCTCCCTCTATTCGGGCGTCCAGTGAGTCGGCCATGTCGGAATGGCTTCCGATGCCGTGTGTTGTCGACGGGTCTCGCGCAGACAAGTACACACACACACACATACACACTGTTTCTGTATACTTGACCTTAAAAGAAGCATACAAATCATAATAACGACATAATGATAATATACTGCAGAGATACCAATACATCACAAACCTCAAGTTATGGAATTGTTCAGTATTATTTTTATATACATATTTTTCAATTTTGCATTAAGGAACTTGATTGTCTTATTTTGAGGAGTCATGCATGCGCTATGTACTATATAACAGGTATGTGTTACTATTTATCTGTCCTGTTTGTCACCTGAAGTTGCATCCTTAATTTCTTTTGCAATCCCGTTTCATTTTAATCCTTTTATATCGAAAAATCTCCCTCTCGTAATATATTTCCCAACCTAATCCCCGTTCCTGTTTTGCCTCCTATATTCGTCCGCTGTCGGCAACGATGGCCAATTGCCGTGGCCCGTGGGTCGAGCAGTGTCCATGGAGTCGGTCACTGCTCCGCGGCCATCACCAGCACTGCATCACTTGGATGAAACTGAGACTTGCAGAGCGCGGCCTTTTCCTGAGATTTCTTGAAATGCCACTTTTACAAAAAGAATAATGATGATATAGAAGTGCGAGGCACTGGATGCGTGTGCTCTGCTTGTGTTCATGTCTTCTGCCTTTCCTTCCCCGCGCCTCCCGCTCATCCGCGCTTTCTCGCCCGCCAGGCAGATGACGCCGCCCGCCAATTACACGCGCGCCATCGACGTCTGGTTCTTCGCTTGCATCCTGGCCGTGGCTCTGGCTCTCTTCCAGTACGCCATCATACTGCGGTGAGTGTCCGCTCCTACGGCCCGGCGTGCTCCTCTCAAAGCCATCATCATCATCATCATTATTATTATTATCATTATTGTTATTAATATTATCTTTATTATCATTATCATTATCATCATCATTCTCATCATCATTCTCATTGTATTTATTATCACTGGGGATGTTACTACTATTGCTTTTATTATTATCAATATAATAATAATAATTTTAGTTGCTTTTCTCTCATTTGTTTTATCATTATTATTATTATTATTATGATTATCATTATTGTTATCATTATTATCACTATTATCATTATCATTGTTGTCATTGTCATCATTATTATTATTATTATTATTATTATCACTATTAATATTCTTATCATTGTTATTATCATCATTACTATTATTATCGCTATGAATTTCAGCTGCTCTCCTCTCATTCGTTTTATCCCTTCCCGCAACTCGCACCTTTCCAAACCCTTTTAACAACATTTTTCTAATAACATTCGCATATCCTCCGCCAAGACCGAGTTTCACGTTCGTATCCCTCCCTGTTCTCCTCGCCCTCCCCGCCCCTCCCTCCCCCGGCGTGTGTGTGGTGTATATGGTTGTGGCGAGAATATAAAGGTCGGTAGGCGTGAATCTAAGCCGAGGAGAGGCGTGTGCGGGGAGAAATCTCCAACGCATTTAATAAAGTAATCAACTGTCATTAATTATGATTCCACTGATACTCACAGGTTTAGGGGGAAACTCATCATGCGTAAAATTATTTATTAAAATGATAAAAGACTTTTAAGACAATAAAACGACATTAAAACTGAACAATAAAACGGCAATAAAACTGAACAATAAAACGGCAATAAAACTGAACAATGAAACGACAATAAAACTGAACAAAAGATAAAACACTGAACAAAAGATAAAACACTGAACAAAAGATAAAACACTGAACAAAAGATAAAACACTGAATAATAAAATCAACACTGAACGGTAAAATAATTTAAAAAGCACTGGTAAAATCACAAAAGAAATAAAACCATAAATGGACTGGCACCGAGATCATAAGGTCACTTCTCCGAACAAATGACTTAGCAAACTGCTCTCACCTCCTATAGTCAAGTACCTCCACAACCACTTATCTTTGGAAAAAGGGGAATGCCCGTTCCGGGGTTCCCTCACTAGCAGTCCGAGTCACGACCAACCCTCGAATCCCCTGAGTTAGTCCGTTTGACCTCCCACGTCAGTTCTTACGCGGGAGTAAGCTAAAAACAGGGTTTTCCTCTGATACTAACTTAATAAAATTCATGTTAAAATCCAATAAAACTATAAAAAGGAGATACTTCTATAATAGCACTTGATAAAAATATAATTAACTATTGAAATCGAAATAAAACTTTACGTTAAAAAGAACCATCGTATCAATTATGGCCATATATAAAATCCGATGAACTAAAAGTAGTAAATAAAAGTAATTAAAAGCAACCCATTATAAAGATGAGAAATAAAATAAGACTAAAAAATAAAATGAATTGGGTTCTGATTTCATTATTAGAATTGAAATAAAATAATAAATATGTTTAAATGTTAGCTTACTGAGGGTTAAAATCCATCTGAGGTCGTGAAGTAGGAGGTGAGGAAGGTGCCATAAAAAAAATCATACAAAAATAAGGTTTATTAAAATAATAATAAAAAGGTGCCGGTGTGGCAACACGCCGCGCGCGAGCATCCTCCTCGCTGGCAGGGATAAACAGTTCTTTCTTTAGGCTTCGGCGGAGTATGGACGGCCGAAGTCTATGGCTTCTCAAAGAGGGAGATGCAAGGGAGATGATGCCCATGCCCAACAGTCTCCCCAATAGTTTCATGTGGAAGTGCAGGGCAAAATATCGCCACTTCGCGGCTAGTGGAGTGTTGCCACCCCGGGTTCACCTATTTTCAATACCACGCCTGTGGGAGAGGTTAAAAATGAGAGATTTGGGGTTTTTGGCATTTCCTGGAGTGCGACGACGTACTTTGCGACGTCGTCCACTACAACCGCCCCTCCCTCCCCCGGCCTCCCCGCCCCTCCCTCCCCCGGCTCACCGCCCCTCCCCGCCCCTCTCTCCCCCGGCCTCCCCGCCCCTCCCTCCCTCGGCTCACCGCTCCTCCCTCCCCCGGCTCACCGCCCCTCCCCGCCGCAGGCTCCGGGAGATGCAGAAGGCGAGCGGGATCAGGCAAGTGCGGCCCCTGGCGATCAGTGTCCTGGCCGCGGCGAGAGACAAGACTGGAATGGTATGAAGAATTGTAATAGTAGATATCATGCAGCTGTTGTTCATAATGATAAGCATGGAAGTACAGCAGTAGTATTAGTAGTAATAGCAGTAGTAGTAGTAGCAGCAGCAGCAACAGTAGCAGCAACAGCGGCAGCAGCAGTAGTAGAAGTAGTAGTAGTAGTAACAGAAGAAGTAGTAGTAGAAGTAATAGTAGTAGTAGTAATATCATTGTAGTAGCAGAACCTACAGTAGTATTAGTATTAATAGCAGCAGCAGTAGTAGCATTAATAGTAGTAGGAGTAGTAGTAGCAATAGTAGTAGTAGCAGCTATAGTAGTAATAATAATGGTTATAATAAAAGTCTTAGTAGTTAAAGTAGTAGTAGTAATAGTGATGAGGATAATAGTATTAGCTGTTTTAGTAGTAGTAGTAGTAGTAGTAGTAGTAACAACAGAAGCAGCAGTTGTAGAAGTGTAGTATAGTAGCGATG
>NC_091561.1:23720859-23730859 GCF_042767895.1 Penaeus vannamei | reverse complement strand
TATCAGATATTTCTACTCAATAAAATAAGATCGTCAGATCTGAGCATTCATATTTCTCCAGTGGATTTTTGTACAGTGCGGTTGGTGACGGTATTCTTTGTTTCCTTTCCATTCTTTTTCTGTCCTTTATTTTCGTTTGAATAAAGCGTAATTATAAAATTAGAATGCCAGAACGTAATGACAATCAAAATCCAAGATTCATGTGAACAAAGTGTGTTGTGGCCCTCTGGACCACACCTATTGCAAGTGAAACTCCAGCATGAAACGTAATTATATTCAGTCAGTTGAATTGGTTTCACATTTTTACTTGATATGATTTTAAACACGTAATCAACAGATCTTTAGAACAACGCATTTACAATTAACTCTTATTACTTGTTCATTCTTCAGTTCTTAATACATTGTGACAAACTTATAATATCTAAAATAATGTGGAATGTGGCATGTAAGATATAGTATGAGTTTTTGACAGTTCAAGATTCTAGCGCATCTCGAATCAAAATTTTCGTAGGCAATAACTTATGTATCACAGTTATATAACTGTCAGTCACGGAACTTGGGCTGTACAAACTAAGGCAATATGTATAATAAAGCTGTTTACTTATATAAACACAAATGTTCTTCATTTTCTTAATCCAACCTTTATCTTCGATTAACACACCCTTATGTTCCGTACTGCCATTACTCGTTCCTGTCCACTATATTCCAACAAAGAAGGTGCACTTCATTACTTTAAAATGAACATACTCTCAACTAATTGAAAATAAGGTAGACTTAATTGCTTTAACAAGACGGTAGATTTAATTACCTCAAAACTGGATATTCAGGATATATATACATACACACACACACACACGCACACACACACACACACACACACACATATATATATACATATATATACATATATATATATATATATATATATATATATATATATATATATATATATATATATATATATATATGTGTGTGTGTGTGTGTGTGTGTGTGTGTGTGTGTGTGTGTGTGTGTGTGTGTATGTGTGTGTGTGTGTGTGTGTGTGTGTGTGTGTGTGTGTGTGTGTGTGTGTGTGTGTGTGTGTGTACATATACAGAGGTATACAAATCAAAATTGCCATGGCACCCACATTTGGATGAGGAAAATCAAAGAAACACCATGGTGATGGGACAAGCATCGCTAAAGAAGCATATTTGGCGGCGCACGAATGCGGCAACGCTGTTTTCTGTGGAAGCGGGCGATCACACCTGATCGTCAGTGGCTGCAGGTCTTTTCTGGTGGCCCTGGGCCAGCCGGATACCGATTTATGCACCCCTGATATATAAATATATATATATATATATATATATATATATATATATATATATATATATACATTCATATATGTATGTAAATATATACACACGTATGCATGAATGTATGTATGTATTCGTATGGGCGTGTGCATATGTATATACATGTATATATATATTATATATATATATATATATATATATATATATATATATATATATATATATATATATATATATATATATATATATATATAAACAGGTTGACATAAAAAAATCTGGCAACTCCAGACCTAAGGAGTGCCAGATTTTATATGGTTATATATGTTATACATACTTACAAAAAATAATAAAACAAATAAATAGTAATAAAAAATAAATACCGCGCAGTTCTTTGAGAAAGAAATTAAACACTCTATGAAAAACACATGTCATATGTTTCACAAATGTTATGTTTCATGTATGGTTTTCACACACATACTGCTATCAAAATGTGAGAATAAAATGAGAGGGAAAGAGCAGGAGTTCCTGTTCGCTCGCGCAAACGAGACCCGACGGCTTTGCTCCGGAGGACAGCGATTCCAGACAACAGCGACGCGCCAAAACGGTGAATTTGAAGTGCGATTCGTAATCCGTTCTGGAAATCAGAAGGAACCGGATTATCGATGGCCGGATTTTTCAATGTCAACCTGTGCATATGTGTGTATGTGTATGAATATGTATACATGTATATGTCATATATTTTTTTTATTAAGTAATGCAATAAAGCAGATTACTGAAAGCATAGCGGTAAATTAAGTGCTAAAGCACCTCTGCAAAATGATCTAAAACACAAGAAGCGGTGCTGCACGTGCAAAGCCGGGATTCCTTTGCTTAGAGGAGTATCCGGAAAAAAACTAATTATCATTCATGTTGGGATGAAGTTGCTTTAGTCAGACGCCGACCTTCCTTACTGATTGACTCTTGTGCTAAAGTATCCTCTCGTCGGCCACTTTGATAAGCGCAGCCTTGCAGTTCGGACGGGGGAATGGGTGAACGGTAATTGAAGGCATTTTTAAGAAAAAATAACTTTCATTTGTTTAAACATATCTGAATAGTGAAGAAGTTTGTGTAAGCTTTTGAGCGTCTTAGAAATCCACGACGCCCCCGTGAAGCCTTGCGCCCTCGTCAAAACATTATTTTAGGGAATTTTTAAGTGTTTAGATCCTTGTATAGGTTTGCAGTACGTTTTCGTTGTATTATGCTTTTGTCTTATTTGTGTAATCATCTGCAAAGACGATATGATCTGCAATGTGCTTGGTTTGCTCTGTTCGTGGAAATAATGTGTCCGGACCACAGGATGGATGACGCCGTGGCCGCCCGAAGCCGCTGTAGTGTTTTCCCTCTTGCAAACTGCGCCGTGGGTCTTGCAGAGTGCAGTTCAGGCAGGGGAGCTGCTTTAAAAGTGGTAACAGGCGTGTTTTGCAGCACGACCCACCCATTACGACTCACAAGCCCTTTAATCCGTAAGTACTAAGACCTTGAATTACTTTAATTGAATTATCTTTATATCATCATTATCATCAGTTAACTTTTTTCCATTCTCTGCTGTTATTGTTTCAGTTTGATAATTTCTTTTTCCATTTAATTAGCCTTTCTTTACAAGCATGTCCATACTTCTTTTAAAACAAGTAAAACAAGGATAAAACGTAAGCAAACAAAACTTACAAAGAAAACCTGAGATACCCTCAGTCTATATATTCTCAAAAGTGTACAATACATATATCTCATCCTATCTGGCCTCTTACAAAGAATGGAAGTATACTTATCTCTCTCTCGTAGGACACAAGAAACACATGCAGGAGGCGAGCGGTGAGGGTGGGCGCCCCGCGAACCAGACACTGCTACAAGCGAACCCCCCAAGAGAGGGATAGGCGCCAAGGCTGTGGCTTATATACACTCGTGTGCGTCTTGTCGAAAAAGCCTTTTAAATAATATAGATTAAAATGAAATAGATAAAATAGGAGTAAAGCTTATTTAACCTTAAACATTAAAAGTAAACCGGAGGCCGTTAAAAGAAAGCTAAAATGTGTAAATCAAACAAGAAAATGCTCCAGGTGGCTGCCGAGAACGCCCACAGATGATGCTGAACTGGAGGTGCTGCGCTCTTAACAGGGGGGACCCGCCTATTCTGGACTCATAAGATAGTAAAATAGTGGGGGAACATCACGCACACTACAACGCCATCAGAGACGCATCAATGACGGCCGCGAAGACGCGACGGCGACCGTTATGCAAAGCTCTTTATCCGATGGACGGTGTGCGAGGATTCCACCGGACGCACATCAGTCACACTTTCGATAGATAATCCGCGGATTCTCGCCAAAGCTGAGCAGTTGGTTTAGCTGTGCTTGTTCCCAAGAGTTCACATTCTGTAATTATGATTTCCTTGATTTTAGTGTCAAAAGATTTTAGTGGTGAGAAAACACACACACACACACACACACACACACACACACACACACACACACACACACACACACACACACACACACACACACACACACACACACTCACGCACACACACTGTTGGGAATCATTTTAATTGGGAACTTTTCCTAATGGAAAGAAAATGGTGGTAATAATGGTAACAACACTAAATCGGAACCAGATAAAAAAGAAAAAAATGCCGAGGGCTCATTAACGCAAGAGCTTTTGTGGCCGAGCTCGTCACAGGTTCTCTGCCTCAGAAAAGGTTCCTTTCACAAAGCATCCACGCTCCTCTCTTAGGAAGATATGACAAAAATAAGGACGAAATAACATTGTTGATGACAACGGTTTGGTATAATATCGGTTTTATGATGATAACGCATAATAATAACGGAAAAGAATGCATAGTCATAATACAAGAACAAAGAAAAAGTATAAAAGGTTAGTAATTGGTTGGTTATTGGGTATATCAATACAAAATGCCAGACCAAGAACCATAATCATAATAAATGAAGATGAGAATGTTGATAAAGAACTTTCCAGAATTATAAATCGTGATAACTAAATCATTACTAATATTGATACTAATAATTTTATAACTAGTAATTATAGTAGCATTGATAATGATGATGATGATAACTAAAATACCATTAATAATGATAATAAAGATAAGGTGATATTGCTAGTAATAATGTTAATATTTAGATGGTAATGATGAAGATAATGATATATTATTAATGATATATTAATGATCATGATGATCACAATAATGATGGTGATGATGATAAAAAGGAAAATGATTATTATGATAATAACAATAATTTTACCAATGATGATAATGAAAATGATAAAATGAGAATGGTAGTAATAGAAATAATGATAATGATATTAGTTATAGCTATAATAAATATGATAATAACTATCACAATGATAATAAAAATAAATATAATGATATTGACAATCATGATGACAATAACAATGACGATAATAATGATGACTATAACTATGACTATAAAAATAGCAATGACAATAATAATAATAATGATAATGATTATGTTGAAAATTATAATAATGATAAAACTGATAATGATGATGATAATAATAATCATGATAACAATGATAATGTTAACAACAACCACAATATTAATGAAAATAACAGTGATAACAATAATGATAATGATAAAAATGGCAATAGCAACAACAACAACAACAATGACAACGGTAATAATAATGATGGTAGTAATAACGATAATAATAGTAATAGTAATACTAATAAAAAATATAATGATAATAGTAATACTGATAATAACAATGAAAATGATGATAATGATATTAATCATTATCATTATCATAACAATAATGATGATAATAATAACCACCACCAAAAACAACCAGTATTACAATAATAATATTGATAATAATGATTATATAAATAATGACAGTAATATTAATAGTAATAAGAATGATAACAATAATAATGATAAGGTTACAGCAATAATAATAATGATAATAATGACAATTACAATGATGATAATAGTAGTAATGATAATGATAATGATGATGATGATAATGATAATAATAATAATAATAATAATAATAATAATAATAGTAATAATAACAGTAATAATATGAATGATAATGAAAATGAAAAAAATAAATGACAATGATGATGGAAACAACAAAAATAAAAATGATGATAATGATAGTAAAAATGATGATAATAATGACAATAATGATAGCAATGATAATAATAATAATAATAATAAGAATCAACAACAACAATAGTAAAAATAATAATTATATTGATAAGGAAAATAATAATAAAAATAAAGATAATAACTATTATAATGGTAATAATGATGATGATGATAATAACGATTATGATATTATCATAATAACAGTAATGATAACAGTAATGATAACAATAATGATAACAATAATGATAACAATAATGATAGCGATAATGATAACGATAATGATAACGATAATGATAACGATAATGATAACGATAATGATAACGATAATGATAACGATAATGATAACGATAATGATAACGATAATGATAACGATAATGATAACGATAATGATAACGATAATGATAACGATAATGATAACGATAATGATAACGATAATGATAACGATAATGATAACGATAATGATAACGATAATGATAACGATAATAATAACGATAATAATAACGATAATAATAACGATAATAATAACGATAATAATAACGATAATAACAACGATAATAATAACGATAATAATAACGATAATAATAACGATAATAATAACGATAATAATAACGATAATAATAACGATAATAATAACGATAATAATAACGATAATGATAACGATAATAATAACGATAATAATAACGATAATAATAACGATAACGATAATAATAACGATAATGATAACGATAATGATAACGATAATGATAACGATAATAATAACGATAATAATAACGATAATGATAACGATAATAATAACGATAATAATAACGATAATAATAACGATAATGATAACGATAATGATAACGATAATGATAACGATAATGATAACGATAATAATAACGATAATAATAACGATAATAATAACGATAATAATAACGATAATAATAACGATAATAATAACGATAATAATAACGATAATAATAACGATAATAATAACGATAATAATAACGATAATAATAACGATAATAATAACGATAATAATAACGATAATAATAACGATAATAATAACGATAATAATAACGATAATAATAACGATAATAATAACGATAATAATAACGATAATAATAACGATAATATAACGATAATAATAACGATAATAATAACGATAATAATAACGATAATAACAACGATAATAATAACGATAATAATAACGATAATAATAACGATAATAATAACGATAATAATAACGATAATAATAACGATAATAATAACGATAATAATAACGATAATAATAACGATAATAATAACGATAATAATAACGATAATAATAACGATAATGATAACGATAATAATAACGATAATAATAACGATAATAATAACGATAACGATAATAATAACGATAATGATAACGATAATGATAACGATAATAATAACGATAATAATAACGATAATGATAACGATAATAATAACGATAATAATAACGATAATGATAACGATAATGATAACGATAATGATAACGATAATGATAACGATAATAATAACGATAATAATAACGATAATAATAACGATAATAATAACGATAATAATAACGATAATAATAACGATAATAATAACGATAATAATAACGATAATAATAACGATAATAATAACGATAATAATAACGATAATAATAACGATAATAATAACGATAATAATAACGATAATAATAACGATAATAATAACGATAATAATAACGATAATAATAACGATAATAATAACGATAATAATAACGATAATGATAACGATAATGATAACGATAACGATAACGATAACGATAACGATAACGATAACGATAACGATAACGATAACGATAACGATAACGATAACGATAACGATAATGATAATGATAATGATAACGATAATGATAATGATAATGATAATGATAATGATGATGATGATGATGATGATGATGATGATGATGATGATGATGATGATGATGATGATGATGATGATGATGATGATAATGATAATGATGATAATCACGATAATAATAGTGATAGTCATAATAATAACCATGATAATGATAATAATGATAACAATGATAATAATAATAATGATAATAAAATAATAATGATAATAATGATAGTAATAATAATAGTAATATTAAGAACAATAATAATGATAATAATAGTAATATTAAGAACAATAATAATAACAAAAATAATGGCAATAATAATAATGAGAACAATGATATTAACAGAAATTATGATATTGATAGTCATGATAATATTAATGATAATGATAATGATAATAATAATAATAATAATAATAATGATAGTAATAATAATAATAATAATAATAGTAATAATAATAATTTATAATGATAATAATAATAATAATAATGATAATAATAATAATATTAATAATAATCATAATAATAATAATAATAATAATAATAATAATAATAATAATAATAATAATAATAATAATAATAATGATAATAATAATGATAACAACAATAATGATAATAATAATAATGATAACAACAATAATGATAATAATAATTGTAAAAATAATGATAATAAATATAATAATAATAATGATGATAATAATAATGATAGTAATAACAATAATAATAATAATAATATTAGATTATGTTTCTTATATCGGTAATCATTATTGTGATAAAATGAAAGTAATAATAATGATTACAACAACAATAATAATAATGGTAATGATAGTACGTAAAAAACGACAACAAAAAACATTAAATGTCAAGAATAATAACAGTAAAAGTAATGATGGTGATGACAACAACAATGATAATGATAATGATGACAAAAACGTAAAAGTAGAAATAATGATAATAATAATGATGACAACTACACTGATAATAATGGTGATGGTGATGATGATAATGATGGCGATAATAATAATAATGATAATAATAATAACAATGATAATAATGCTAATGATGATAATGCTGATATCACCTAGAACATTAACAGTAATAATAACAGTGATAATGAAAAATAATGGTACTAATCAAACTGTTTGAATAATAATGATAATGAAAATATCAATGAAAATAAAAATATCAGGGAAAAACATGATAATAATCAAAGTGATAACAAAAAACGAAAATGAAAGTAAAAATGATAAAAAAGTAATGATAATGATAGTAGTAATGATAATCATAATAATAATGAGTATACTGTATACAATAATAATTATCATAATAATAACAATGGCAATAGTAATAATAATTATTATAATCATTAATGATGGTGATGACAATAATAATTACAATAACTAGAACAATAGCAACAGTACAATGACAGTATTGATAATATGATAGTAATAATAACCTATAATGATAATGACTACAATGATAATAATCATAAAACAAATGAAAACAATGATGATAATGAGGGAGATAATGACAATGATAACGATGATAATAGATATGATAAATGTAATGATGATGATAATCGTAAAAAATAATGAAAATGTTATTGTCATTATTACCAATACTTTTATTATCAATAACATTAAAAGTTACAACACTATTACTACCACTCCGACTACTGCTGCTGCTACTAGCACTACAACTACCGCTAAAGAAAATAGAATGATAATAATAATCATCAGGGATCTATTCAGTCTTATACATTGACCTTATTTTGTTATTCTATATACTGTTAGTGATTTTGCTCAGGGAATAAACACTACCCTGCTTGGTAGACTAAGCAGGCTAGGCTAACGAAACTTTCTTAAATTTCATACAATATTTCCCTGTGCGTGGTATTTCCTCACTAACTTCTTTAACTTCTTACATATATACGCGCGTGCGCGCGAGCGCACACACACACAAATACGAACATTCTCTCTCTCTAGGTATCTATCTATCTATATATAATATATTACACACACACACACACACACACACACGCACATATATATATATATATATATATATATATATATATATATATATATATATATATATATATATATATATATATATATATATACATATATACACAGACACATGTATATATATATGTATATATGTGTGTCTCTTGGGTTTCACATCTATTTCCTTACTCTACCCTCAAGCCAAAACCCCTTCATTGGCTTGATTTAAGGCTACCATTTCGTTGACAGCAGTGCTCCCAACCTCTACCTTTGTAGTGTTACGCCACCTCTTTCCTCAATTCTGCAGCATTTTTTCTGCTGTCCTTAGAGGGCATTTATCATTATCTTAATAATTTCACGGGTGGTAAGCAATAGTTCGGGAAGGCTTTAAAAACCAATACACATAAACTGTCTTTATTAATCAAGAAATAATAAAACAGTATGATACGGTATGTGGCAAATACATTTGCCCAAACAAATGGCGATGTTATGCATACTCAACTAAAAAACACGTCGGAGGCAATCTGGGCAGGAGCTTATGCTACAGGAGTAATCAGACGAAATATCACAGGGGCGTTCTGGTATGCGCTCTACTTGTCGTCTGTCTCTCAAGTGCCGGCTCGCAGGGTCTAGCACGAAGGCAGGCGCGGTGCGAGCTACGGTGGT
>NC_091561.1:23702930-23705430 GCF_042767895.1 Penaeus vannamei | reverse complement strand
CGCTAAATGTGGTGTTTATGTATAATATTCTTTCATAGACAGACGGCAAATTAAGTTCTGATCTCATATTCACAATCCTCGTTGTCTTAGGGGCGCCGAGAATAAGCCTCATGGCCTCATTTTGTACAACTTCTAAACTAGCCAACTCTGATTCCTTGTATAATACTAGGTGCAATGCATGATAATCTATGACCGACCGTATGTATGACAGGTAAAAGAGTCTAGCAATATTGACACTAATACCATGGTCTTTGCCGACAAGTGTCCTAAGTGGCTTCAGACGTTCCCACAGCCTTTTCTTCAGGTTTTGTATGAACTCTGCATCATTAACAGCCACCCCGAGATATTTGTATTGGTGACAGAGATCTAGCTCAACGTCATTGATGTGAAACCTTGGCAGAGGGATTGTTTTAGGGTTAAGTGCCTTGGTTTTTTCAGTCGATATTATCAAGCCACACTCTGTAGCCCTTGCTGAAAGCACATCAAGGATCTGTTGCATTCTCTCCTCGGATGAGGATTTAATGCAAATATCATCGGCATAGCAAATAATGGAGTCACTGCCCTCAAGTGGTATATCGCCTAGTAATCTATGCATTAGGATGTTAAATAGCATGGGACTAAGTACGCCTCCCTGAGGTGTGCCGAGTTCAAACACTTTTGCATGAGTACTCTTAACACCCCTGAAGAAAACCTGAGCCGATCGATTGGATAGATACATTTGAATCCATGTTAACAGTTTTCCCTGAATACCAAAGCTAGCTAGTTGCTCAAGGATCATTTCTCTGTTTGCAATATCAAAGGCAGATTGAAGATCAAGAAATACGGTTTGCATGCCTGGTATTGAGTTTGTTAAGTATTCTGCAAAACAATGCTGACTGCTACGTCCTGGGAGAAATCCATACAGTCTGGGGGATAACTTAGCATGTATACGGTACATGAGTCTGTTCAGAATTATTCTCTCAAGTACTTTGCACAGACAGGAGGTCAAGGAAATTGGTCTGTATTTGTCAGTGTTGGATTTGGGTATAGGGATGATTAAACTTTTAGTCCAGGAGCTTGGGAGGATTCCTTGTGATAGGCTGAGTCTATACAGGTGTAAGAGTGGGTTGCCTGGCACCTGCGCAATGAGGCGAAGAACACTGTAAGTAATGCCATCCTCGCCAGGGGCTGTTGCCTTGCCTTTCACAAGGGCATTTCTCAGTTCCCACTCGGTTATTTCGGCAAAGTCGGATGGGTCAATAGCAGCACAGGCTACTGCTATATTGAATTTCCTATCTATTTTTGACTTGTCGAGATGGTCTTTTATCCCTTGTGGAAGTGAGCTCAGCTGAGAGTTTTCAGCCCACTGCTCCAGTAGCATATTAGCCTGTTCTTGTGGGCTGTGAAACTGCGGTGTTGTGGGAGCTTTACCTGTCAGCCTATTAATCTTTTTCCATACATCAGCCATGGAAGTTTGACTATTGATGCTTTGCAAAAATTGTTCCCAGTGTTTACTACGAATCTCAGTTTTTAGTTCTCTGAATTCTTTATTGGCTTTAAGAAACTGAATAAGATTGTCTGACGTCTTGTTATCTTTATAGCAATTGGCAAGCTCCTGAACTCGTTGATGTTCCTTGGCTAGAATTGGGTCATTGATCCACCTCGGAGCATGGGGGGCTTGGGGGCTCTTTTTCTTCGAGAGTTTTCGTGAACAGACCCATGTCTTATAGTAGTCAGTGACAACTTTGATTAAATCCTGAGAGAAATTTTCAACTGTTGTTACTTCATATGTGTTGTACCAATCAAAGACACGTGCCTTGAAGTGATGCTCCAGGCCCGGTGGGATGATTATTCTAAGCCTAGGTGTTTTAGGGGCTGAGTTGCTGTCAACAGTATAGTCAGTTCGGATTGCAAAGTGGTCACTAACTAATTCTCGTACCAGTGAAGTACAGACATTACCATGAACTAGATTTTTGCCAAATACGTAATCTAACCTGCCACCTCCCAAATGAGTTTCTATTTCTGTGTCATATACTGTTAGTGATCTACTATTAATGAAATGTTTGAATTCTTCCCCATTACTATTACGCTGGCTGTCTCCAAAGTGTGGGTGCCTTGCATTAAGGTCGCCCATGCATAACGTGCCTTGGTTGTGAAAATTGGGTAAAGAAACAGCCAGAAATTTTGACGATCTGGCATATATATTATATAGTGAAAAATACCCAGAGGCAGTCTGAATTTTTAAATGATGAAATTGAACATCAGTGTTCTCGGATTTTTTAACTAATTTATGTGGCAATGTTACCTTCACATATGTCAACAATCCAGTCATGGCTGTATTCACATAAGAATGATATCCCTGAATTGAAGGTGCAATTTTCATTTTAGCAGCAGCAGCAAAAGGTTCTTGCACGCAAATCACATCAATATTATATTTACGAATATAAAACTCTAGGTCACTCAGCCTAGGTTTAATACTACGCATATTCCATGATATGAATTTAATTGTGTGTCTATCCAT
>NC_091561.1:23680430-23692930 GCF_042767895.1 Penaeus vannamei | reverse complement strand
CAAGTGTTAAAAAGTTTCAGCAGAACACACAGTCTTGCCTCACTTCTGAATCAACAGGGAAAAACACTTTACAGTACTTTCATTCCAAGTATATGTGCTTGCTATTAGTTCAGTAATACTTGTTGGAATTCCGTTAAGCATCAGGATCTCCCAAAGGGGTTCACAATGCACCTTATCAAACGCCTTGAGGCCAAAGTAGGCTGCAAGCAGCCCACGACCAAATCCATGACGGTATTCCATAGTGCCTCGAAGGGCTAAGATACGGTCACATGTGGACTTGCCAGGAGTGAATCCGAATTGCTTCGGTCTGCGTTACTTTAGTCGTCAGTCACAAATACATTTCAGAAGGTGAGCGAGAAGCTTGTTTAGTTAGCTGAAAGTGATGCCACGGTAATTGCTGCCGCCCCATCAATCCACTTCCTCTTCCAGGGAGGGGTGACCTTGTCCCTTAATAGATCCATGGGAATGCTACTGGAGATCCAGATGACAGCCAAGGCAATATGCAAGCCCCGTGCCATAGGTTTACCACCAGCCTTTAGCAGTTCAGCAGGTAGCTGAAGTATAAGTTGTTTTGTAGCTGGTACGGTATACTAATATCATTTTTTTTAAAGCACAATCAAGGTTCAGCCTATACGCCAGGTCAAGGGGACTTGCCGATTCCCGCCAACGGCAGGAATCATCAGCCCCGCCCACCTGACGAACTGTTTGATTTGCGAGCTTGTTGACAGTTTGGCAGTTGAAAAATACAACATACAAAAAGACAGAAATAAGAGTGAGAATGCAGACAATATAAAAAACAAGAAAACACAAATAATGAAATGCCTGTGTTCCTGGTAAAGTTTTAAAAGAAATATAAGGAATATCTAGACTAGGTGGATCACGGGAACCACTGCATATGTATGTGTGTGTGTGTAAATACATATATGTGCGTGTATGTGTGTGTGTGTGTGTGTGTGTGTGTGTGTGTGTGTGTGTGTGTGTGTGTGTGTGTGTGTGTGTGTGTGTGTGTGTGTGTGTGTGTGCGCGCGTGTGTGGAGAAAGAGAAAGAAAAAGAAAGAGAAGCATCTCCTTGCAGTCCAATCTTCCTGTTGGTTTTACGGATCAAGCACTATAATGCCCCTTTTTATCTTTTCGGAAAGCTGACACTCCATTTCTGAGAAAGCTTGAAAACTTTCGAGTTTTATCTGCCCGACTTAAACGTCACATAAACTGACAGTCCCGTAATTGGCGACGCAGATTCCCCAGGCCAGATAAAGATACTGAAATTTATCTAACGTTATCATTTCGCCAAATGGTATCTATGCTAACATCAAGTCTCATTGATATTCATGGGGCGCGTTTCCCGGATGCACGATAACGAGGAATCTGAGATATGCAAACAAATGTATGCAAAAGCTTTTCTGTACATCTTATAATATCGCTCCTTCCTATTTTATTTGTGCTGTGTCAATTCAATCGGTACAAACGATGTGTGGTCCTGCGCGCCTCTCTAAAAATAAAAACTTTAAATGATATAATCGTTGATATTTACTTTATTACCATTTGAATCCTTAATTCTGCATTTTTGATCCCTCCTATTTTCTGTCTTTCAGTTTCATGCTAAGTATAATTATTCAAAAGTCCAATGGAGATCAAAGTTTCAAGCGTATATAATAATAGTGTTCGTAGCACTGGTAATTGTTCATAAACTGAAATCGAAGCTATTTGTAGTGACTCGTTTAAATGTGATTTGCATTTTAGGGGCACTGTTATTCGTAACAAACCTTCAGTGACGATAATAAAAGTTTGAAAAGAATAACACTGACAATAAAGCAAAGGCCAAGAGAGTTTGTTGATGTCGGTCAATGGCAAATATTCTAAAGCCGATAAACAGCCTGAGGCCTTCAGAAGGAATGCCTGAAGAGGACGCCCCGGGAAAGAAGTTTCCAAGATAAAATTGTTGACGGAAAAGTGTGGAGGAAATGGAAGGAGAATTTGTGTGTCAAGAGGGACGGCGAAGGACACTCGGAATTTTGAAGTCTTTTGTAAGGGTTCGGTGTATACACACAGTCACACACACACGCCACACACAAACACAATCTTGGCCTTCAAAACTCGAGCGATATCCTCAACTTAGGTTTTTTTTCTTATCTAAGTTGCTCTTTTATGTCCTCCTTTCTTTTCGATGTTCCCTTCATTCGTCTTCCCAGATCTTCGGACAATTTCTGTTGTCCCTTTATTGATTTTCCTCTCTTCTGAGCCTAGTTCTGGGAACGGACACACGCTCACCTCATAGAACTGCTTATAACCACAGAGGTATTCTTTATCCCGCCAGATTCTTGGTTGTTTCTAAACTTTTTGGGCAAATCTACCGATATCATTTGGCTTAAGTGACTCACCTCTCTAAGAGCATTATATATGATTTATGTAATATTATTATCTGATGGTTTGAAAACACAATCCAAGGCTATAGAGTCTGATTGCGTTTCTTCTCGTGCTTTTTGCCGACAGTTTCCCGTTCTTTATCATATTATTGTTATTACTTTTGTTGGTCTTGTTCTTGTTCTTATTGGTGTTAATATTATGGTTAATGTTATAAATATCATCGTTATCATAATAGTAATACTTATTATTATTATAATAATTATCATAATTTCATCATCACTATCATTATCATCATAATCATTTGTATTTCTACTATTATTATATTTACTATTAGTAACATTATTATTGTTATTATTCTTGTTGTAGCAGTTATTACTATTATTCTTATTGTTATTATTACTATTTTTATTCTTATTCTTACTATTAATATTATTATTATTATTATTATCATAATTATCATTGTTATTATTACTATTATTATCAATGATATGATTATTGATGTTGTTGTTCTTATTAGTAGTAGTATTTATTTATTATCATCATCATTAATATCTCTTGTTAATATTATTGTTAATACTATTTTGATTAGTATTATTATTGTTATCATTATTACTATTATTCTCATTGATGCTATTATCATTATCATCATTAATATTATCATCAATATTATCATTATCATCATTGTTGTTATTATTACTATTATTATAATTATCATCACTATCATTAGCATCATCATTATCATCGTTATTATTTTTGATATTATTATTATTGTCGATATTGATATATCTATTATCATCATTATTCTATTCGTATCATTATTATCATCATTTTTATTATCATTATCACTATTGTTATTACCATTGGAAGGTGTCTTGGATGCTGCATCTCATCCTCTCCGCTTTCTTGTTCTGGTTGGTCGTACCGGAGGACTGGACACCAAGGCTCTCACAAGCAGAGATAAACATTACCTTAAATGTTGTCGATTTTTACCTGAGATTTCAGCAAATTACCTTAGAACTGTTAGAGCATATCCCTGAAAATTACCTTAGTTTTTTGTTGAAAATATGATTCTATTTTAACAAATGTGCACTTTCTTTGTTCATGATACTTTCAATGGCGATTGCACAACTAATCAGGGTTAGGTTTAGGTAACAATCAACCATAATACACCTATGAGAATTTTCTAATAGACCCGATAGGCTACATCACAACTTTAGTATAAACGGAATTAAGAAAATTGATGCCCTTTCCTTCTTCAGCGTAAATAATACTTATCTTTACAAAATTAAAAAACAAAAAAAAACTAACTGATGGTAAGAGTATCGAAAGTGTTATAACAATAGATCATCAATAATAGTTATCATTACAAGATACAAAGAAAAACACATTTTCAAATACTAGCTGGCAGTAAGACTGTTGAAAGTTATCTAACTATATCATCAATAATGCGTATCATTACAAAATACAAAGAAAAAAGAATTGCGTTAGAATTACCTTAAAAATTGCATTACCTTAAACGTTACCTTAAAAGTACTTGAATTGCCTTAAACTAAGGTAATTACCTTGAAAGTGAGCCCCCTGCTGGACACTTCTTATTTTGTTTTGTTTGACTTTCTCGTTTTTATTTGCTTTTGTGCTTTACCACAGTTCCCCTTCCCAATATATTTAGTTTTCTATGATTGTTTATTTATGAATTCCAATAAAATTACTTGAATTCAAGTGTATCAAAGACAATATTTCTTTAAAAAATTGCCTCTGACGTCACCGAGGCAATGTGAACGCAAGTTTTAAAACAATAAAGAGATGGCTAAGACCAAGGTTGAGAAACAGCCAGGAGTGTTCAAATGAAACGCCACCCAGTCTGTCGACGTCACGCACTCTTTAACGTCAGGTTGATGACGCACGGAGGAGACACCAACAAGAATCTCGTTCACCCCCAAAAATTCTCTCCCCATTCTTAGTTTCACTAAAAGATTTACACATCATGCATCTAAAAGAGTTGAGTTTTAAGTTTGTGAAATTAGAGAATATACAACATTGTACCCTAGCCATTATTAATAGTTCTAAAGCGAGAAACTTAGATCATTGACCGACTTTCTTAATGATTTTTCATGATTCTACTGTAGACATATTACAAACTTTTCGTATGTCTCGTTCACCTAGTGAGTGATATATTCAACATACAGAATATGTTGAATATTAACAAGCAAAACGCGCTTCACATCTAATATTTTCCCATAAGTAAGCATATAACTTTTCGTCAATGGTCATTGCACTTTTATGCATGTTTTAGTTCCAAATATATATCCTTAAAACTTGGTAATAGTCCTCATTAATTCTAATAACATTATAAGCCCAGGTGTAACCTTTTTTTACTTCGCTGAAAAAGAACCTTCAAAGAGAACCTTTCATTGCTGCAGGAGAGGTCATGTCTTCTCCCCCTGTAGGATACCGAGGCCGGCCAACGCAGCTTTTCGCAGGAGGCTCCCGTCATACACTGAGTGTTAGTCACCTTTTCCATGTCTTCCATAGGGTTGTGTGACTCGAACGAATCCTAAGGAGGACCAGGACTTGCACTTCCAAGCTTTGCCAGGATATGATAACTTGGGTTTTGGTACACTTTCTTCGTTGCTCCGAGGTCCGCACTAGTTGTCGTTTTCGGATCGTTGCTCGTGTCGTTCCAGCGTCCAGGTCATCGTCTAATAGCCCCTTCATGGCTCCTCCTCCGTCTTTAGTCATACACCATCTGCGATCCTGCGCGTCGGTGCGGCGTCGTGGCGAGTTCTCTGGCCAGGCTAGAATAGTTCGACGTCAGAGAGTTGGTTCCCACACCTGCGCAGACGTTGAGTATGTAAGCGTGGACCGTGTCCGACGAACCGAAACTGTCTAGAGGAGGTGGCTATTGTGGCATTCCAGAGACAGAGCGACTTTTTCTGCCGAATAATCGTGCTCCGGACGTTCAGACCAGTGGGTAAGCTGTGCAGCGGCAGATGAAGCTGAGGACGGGGCAGCGATGCTACGTGAGAAAGATCGACGTCGGGTAATGAGCGGCCTTCATTCACTCACCCGGCTTGCTCCGGTGGTAGAACGCGTTGCCCGTCAAAGTAGGCGGAACAGGACTTGCGCTTGTTCCTGAATTACTTTAACCTGTTGGGCCTGCAGCAGGCTCTGTATGTGAACCATGAACTCCTGTTCTGAAGCAATCACCTATTCCTAATACTAAACAAAAGGTGCATGACTTTTTGTTTAGGGTTTGCAATAGATGATTAATGGGTCCTCTTAGATAAGTGACATCAGCAGGGCAATGCAGGTCAGTCCTGCAGGTGTTCAATTACCTATTATGACTAGGGTAGGTCGACGCTCATAATAATGCTTGACAGCTTGTATTCACCCCCAGTAAAGTCCGTGCCACACCTAAGTTAAGGCCTGGATTAAGCTAGACCTCGCAAATCTCGCGGAATTGAACTGAGCCCAGTGAGAGCAGAGGGGCAGAACAGGGAGTCAGGGAAGAGCCACACAGAGAGGTGCCTAATGAGTGTGTAATGGGGCCTAGTGTATTGTGTTGTATTTTTGTGTCGTGTTGTACATGGGACCAGTAAATAAACGTGAGAACAATGACCATTTTTTTTGGACCACGCTTACATTTTAGATCCTCACTTCACAGTCTTTACTACAGTTATTGTTAGTATTCTTACTATAACCATTATCAATGTTATCATCATTATACTTGTTAGCATGAATATTGTCATTATTATTATCATCATTAATTTTTAAAATATTATTATTATAAATATCAAGTCTGTTATCATTATTATTATTATTGTTGTTATCTCTATTACCCTTATTGTTATCTCTATTATTATCATTATTGTTATCTCTATCATTATCTCTTTTATTATTATTTTTATTATTATTATTATCATCATCATTATCCGTATCATTATTATTACTATCATTATCTTTATTACTATTAATTTCAATATCATTATTTTGTATTACTATTATTATTATCATGCCTTCCGTCCTAGCATCGCGCTTATCACGCCTGAGCCTTGTTTGCCCAAGTGACTCTCTTCCCCTCGAGCAAGTCTGGCGAACTCACTCCCTTTGTCACGACCGGAAGAACTGACATCCCAAAATACAGGAGCAGGCACCTGCCCAGGACAGGAGTCGCTGGATGAAAGAAAGTCTCGTCAGACAGACCGACGAGCCCCAGAACAACAGCAGGCAGAACAGAGCAAGGAGAGACAGGGACCTTCCGCCCTCAGCACTCGGGGCAAGGGTCTCTTGGGGAGTTTCACCTTCACTTTCCCCCAATGAACCAGCAAGCCAAGATCCCTTTCATTCACCAGCTCCACCCCTTGACTTTATCACAATACATATAAGCATATAAGTATATATATATATATATATATATATATATATATATATATATATATATATATATATATATATATGTGTGTGTGTGTGTGTGTGTGTGTGTGTGTGTGTGTGTGTGTGTGTGTGTGTGTATATATATATATATATATATATATATATATATATGTGTGTGTGTGTGTGTGTGTGTGTGTGTGTGTGTGTGTGTGTGTGTGTGTGTGTGTGTGTGTGTATATATATATATATATATATATATATATATATATATATATATATATATATATATATATATATATATATATATATGTACAGTTGCGGAATTATATTTCAGTACACTTGCTGGGTCCCACTTTTGTACATCTGGTTTAGTGACCTGCTCCCCTCGCTGCTCACCCCTCGAAGACCACGAAAGCCATGTGTTCTTATATCACAAGTACTTCAACCTGCCCTGTGCCCGACATTGACAAAGTAACCGTAGAACACGCTAATCTGACCCTTATTACTATCATACATTTTCCATGCTTTTATTCTGTTGTTTTCATGTATAAATATGTAATGTTTATACTCAAAATTTTTCTTATAAAATGCTTGATCTGAATTACTATGTATGTAACTGATTTTACCATTGATATTCAAATGTTCTATGTTTCATAAATAGTCAGCCAGTCTGTCCCCTAACCACCAGATGTAGGGGTGTAAAAACACCCAGTTTATGTGAAACATACCCTTGTTCCTCTCCACGAAACTCGTGTAAACTGATGTTTCTGAATTTATGTTCATCCATATTCTTTCATGTTTTTTCCATTGTATATTGTTTCAAAACGAACTTTGTTCATGGCAATTCCTGTGCCATACTCTCAGACCGCTCGCCCTCGCAGGCTTGGCAGGACGCGCTCCTGTCTTGCCTTCTGTACCATCTACCAGAATAAAGACAAGAAAACTGCAACAAGTTTAACTTCAGACCAACATCTTTAGAGTGTCTCAGTACCTTACTTAGAACTGCCTTACCGCTCAGCCACGACCTACCACACAACAAGAACAAGAAGTAATAGTAGTGGGTGGGACGCATCGTCCTCTCACTCATATATTACATCTGGCACCCAACAACAACAACAACAATACGAAGTAAAGAGGAAAGTAAAGGAGGAGAGGAGGAGAGAGTAGCTTGAAAAGGAAACAAGTAATAGGATAACAGGAGGGGGGCGAGACCCCTTGCATGGTACATAATTATATATATTGTAGATGATGTCTGGAGTATGGAGAAGGGGGGTAAGTAATTGATGTGATTTAATGATTGCAATGCTGACGGTTAATTAAAGTGAAGATTGTTATTGAAAGAGTAAACAACGTAAAGAACCTCTTTATATATATATATATATATATATATATATATATATATATATATATATATATATGTATATATATATATATATATATATATATATATATATATATATATATATATATATATTTAAGCGTTATATAATTTTTTTTTGGGGGGGGTCTTAATATTTGACAGACTAGAGTGGCTAAAGATAACACGGTAACAATTATTTTTAGTTGATTTTATATTTTATTATTTTTAAAATTTATTTTATGGTTTTGTAACGTAAAAAACAGGCAAAAATTAAAGTAAAATTGTATTTTTTTTGTTGATTTTATGTTTTTATTATTGGTTTTATAAGGTAAAAATAATAATAATGACTACTTCTACTTTAAATGGAACAATATTTTTTTTTATTTGATTTTATTATTTTATGTTTTTATATCGATTTTATTGGTTGCTGTAAACAAAGGCAAACAAGTTAAAGAGGTGGGAGTTCCAGGGCAGGTCGTGATGAAAGAGAGGGTGACGAAGGGGAAATCAACTAGATGGAGAAAGAGGCATGGGGGTGAGACGAGTGGAATGGGTGAGTAATAAAATATGATAAGAGAATTAAGCGGTATAATTAGATATTGGGGGGGTTGGAGTGAATTCTCTGACAACTATGTCTGATGTGTGCAATTTGGTGGGAACGAAGGAAGAGCATGGTTACAGAGACATAGAGCATAAATCATAAAACATATAACACGGAAAATAAACATAGAAAATAAACAGAAGAACGGAAGGAAGGAGTAGTGCTTAGATCAGGAGCAATTAGAAATGGAAAGGTGAGGAGAGAGGCAAAGAAGATAGGGGAGGGGGGGATAGGGAGGATAGCACGAAAACATTAGGTAAGTGTAGCTTTGCACACATCCATATATATACGCATATACATATACATATATAAATATACATATACACATACGTGCACACACACGTACAAATGCCGTTGTGTTATCCTGATAGTGTGAGGGAAAGGATTGACGACCCAAGGAAGAGTGAAGGCATGGTAACATAACATATGTAAAATAAATAAGGCTATTTTTTTCGTTTTTTTGGAAGTTTTATTCATTTTTTCTTCCTTTTTGCGTAGAATTTCTCCATCCTGCTCGTCCTCTGACTCGCGTGCTTGCCTTACGCAATTGCACGAATGCAATCCCATACTCACAGACAATCGAGTCCGTAGCAAGTTTGTAAGACGTTCAGTCCTTGAAACAACTCCGTGTATAATTCGACATTGAAGATCCCACGACAACTGAATAAAGTGAATAAATCGTGGTACCTTTTTAATTAATTAATTAATTTTTTACCTGGTTTCGCTTTTGCTACCCGGTGTTGTTATTTTCTTGTCATAGAGTTGAGGTAAATTCAATTTAGTACCATGTGATTATACATTTATATCATCTAGGAGGTGGAAAAAGAGATGGTTTGAAAGGATTCCTTAGAGACTAGCATGGTTTTTATACATTTGGCAGCTAATCGAGCCTTTTCTGCGACTGGTGTCTCGAAATTGAAGTGGACGTATACTGTTTATTACAGGGCGTGTGTAGTGAATGAGGGCTTCTTAAACGAGAACATCACGGTGATCACATGCTTTGGGAACCCGGATATCTATTTCCCAATTACACCTGTATCCAAGTCTATATCTGTGGAGGATGACTACTTCACGTCTAGGCATTGATTTGGGAATAGTGATGTAAAATAATCAGTGACAGTTTTGTACCATGTAGCTGAGGGGGAACCGCCTTGTACCCAGATGAGGTGTTGAATTTTGGTTATTTCATTGGCAGTTACTCTGGCTCGAGTTGAGGCTGCTGAGACTGATTTTGATCTTGTTGAAGTGTCTATGAGTCAGGCTATCTTTCGCAGCTTTGTCTGCCACTTCATTTCCCTGTAACCCGACATGACTTGGAATCCACATGCATGTAAGAAATTTCCCTTGATCTTTGAACTGGTTAATCTTGAAGAGTATAGTGGTAACTAGATTTATAGTGTCGGAAAGGAAGTCCTGTTGCAGAACATGTAGGGCGGAGAGAGAGTCAGTTAGTATATGGTCTGATTTATTCCAAAAGAAGGGCATGGGTGAGAGCTGTTTTAATGGCAAATAGCTCAGCTTAGAGAAGATCCATCGCTGATTCTGCAGTTAAAGACATGGTCTAGGTGCACAAAGGCAGATGCACAGAGCCATCAGTATAGATGACTGCGAGATCTTGAGTTTCCTCGAGGGAGTGGATTTGGGTCTGTAAATTAGAGAGTTCTGCAGCAGAAGTCTGTCACTTGGATTGAGGAAGAGTACGTGTGTTGATGGAGAATGTGGGAGGATTCCATGGTTTTGGAGAGGAATAGGCAGGGTGAGGGTGATCAGATCCCCTGTTCTTGATTATTTGGGTGAGATTGAGTTGGTCTAGTGAATGAAGGACCTATTGGTGAGTTTATGAAGACGGAGGTATTGAGGGTAAAAGACATGATTGTGGAGTCTAGCATCAATAGATGGGTTAGGTCTGGAAATAAATTTTCCGACCTGCGTGGCGACTTGGAGAGAAATTCTTGTTTTGAGTGAGACAAGCCTTGTCTCTAGTAAGTTTTCAAGACGTGTCCATCTGGGAGCACCAAGGATGACCCTCATACATTTGTTTTGCACGGTTTCTAATTTGGCAATCTAGGCTGGAGTCAAATTTAGTAGAGAAGAAGCGTTATAATCGATGATTAAGCGAATGCCTTGGATGTAGAAGTTACAGAGAACATGAAAACCAGCGGCCATATCTATGGCAGAGAGTCTTTGTAAAATGATTCGTGACTTAGTCCTCTGGAGAACATAGCATAGGTGGGTGGAGGAGTCACATTGGCTATTGAAGAGTATCCCACATTTGTAAGATGATTCCCATTCAGTTGGTTGAGTGGCAATGTACAAATTTTGATTGGGGATCCACCTCCTAATTTGTAGGGCTTTGGTTTTATTAGTACTTATTTTCAGGCCAAGATAATTACATTTATAGTATATGGAGTCTAAAGTAAGTTGGGCATTCGTGAGTCGATTTTGCTGGTTGATATCACCTGTATATCATCACCATAGGCAAGAATATGCACATTGTTTGGGACTGTAATAGAAAGTAACTCTGCTATCAGGATGTTAAATAGAAATGGGCTCAGTATACCCCCTTGTGGAGTGCCATTTTCGAATTGTAGGGAGGTGGATGTGTGGCCTTGAAATCGGACTTGAGCTCTCCTGTGTTGAACGTAATCATTGCACCAAACGAGGAGTTTGCCTATGACTTCTCTCTGCTAATAATGGTCTCTCTGTTGGACGGTTCAAAAGCTTTCTCGAGGTCGATAAAGACTATAAACGCGTCTTTGCCATCAATAAGACTATGAATGGCAGCAAGATTATCCTGGGTGCCAATACCTTTACAATAGGCGAAGGCATATTGGTGTGGATGAAGAATCAGTGACCTTAATTTTCTCAAGACGGCTCTTTCCATCGTTTTGCTTAGGCAAGAAAGGAGAGAAATGGGGCGATAGGTACCTGGTTCATGCTTCGGAATTGGCTGAATGATTGCATCCTTCCAACTCTTAGGTAGGCGGCCAGCTGCTAAGGATAAATTGAAGAGATTCAAGAATATCTGGGTGGTATGCGAACCGAGATGATTAATCATTGAGTAGGTGATTTTGTCAAGGCTTGGGACTGTATCACTTCCTGATTTGATGGCAGCTTGCATCTCCTGTGCTATGAAGGAAACGTCTGATTCAGCTATTGTTAGTGGCTTTCTGGTTTGAGGATTTCTAGTCTATGGATGGTTGGTCTTGCAAGAATGGTAGTGACCCCTCTTGTCTTAAAGGATGTAATGCGACTGTCGTCAATGTTCTGCACTTGAGGATAGCAAGGCTGTTTCTTGTATTTCTCAGAGGCGATGTTTATCATTTTCCAAAGGTTGTAAAGGGCTGTTTGCGAATTTATGGATTCACACCACTGTAGCTTTAGTGCGGATCTCACGAATCTCAGCTCTTACGAGTGTTATTGCTGTCCTAAGATTTGTTAGAAGAATGGGAGAGGGGTCTCTGTATTTGAAGGAGACGATATTTGAGTTCTCGAATCCGGTCATTATGTAACCACTTTTTATGTTTGTATGGAATTGGAGTAATAACTGGAATAGAGAAGGTGGCAGCTGAATGGATGGCATTGACTAGATCAGCCTCTAAAGTGTCAACATCTGATGGGTTATATGTTGTAATCGATTGTAATCGGTTATAAATTGTAATTCATCCAGGAAGGTGGTGAAATTAGTCCAGTTTGCTCTTTTGGTGCTCCATCTGGGAATGAGGGAAGGAAGCCATAGGCGAGGTGTGTCACGTGTAATTACGTTGGCAAAGTGGTCAGAGGGATGATAGGGGTGAATGG
>NC_091561.1:23657774-23675274 GCF_042767895.1 Penaeus vannamei | reverse complement strand
TCTGAAAAAAGAATCCAAAGCGCAAGATAGGCACGCGTAATTAGGGGGAGAAATGAGGATAGATTTTTATTTATAATAAACAAACTGGGTAACTGTATTTATTATACGGTACAAATATGCATAAATAATAAATAGGTGGAGCCTAACGATAGGACGTCAGGAATATATTTCCCGAAATTGTGTGCGGAAACCAAGGTTAATTGTGAAGGTTCCCGAGGCAAAGGTCGGGGTGAGGCCTCGCTCACCACCAAATTCAAAGAGGAGTAGCTATGAATTAGTTTTAAAAAAAAGTAAAACAGGTTGCAGCGTTTCCACGTTCACATTGGACGAAGCGTGAATAATTTATGTCATTCTGTTTTCTTTTTTTTACTGTAATGCAGTGTAACCAGCTTTCAAAAATATCCGTTGCTGCCGATATCAGCCGTTGTAACTACAAAACACCTACATATCTTATTAAGTTATTCAACAATATTTACAATTGGCCTATGATATCTTCCGTGATAATTGCAATAAACAAAAACTATGATAGAAATACGTATCAAAATCGTAAAAATATTTTTGTTTTCCAAAAATTTATTCTTTGTGATAATTTGATATTTCTCATCAACAAATAACAATGGCCAATGGTACTGCTATATTTGATGCAGAATCGACTGATATTTCTTCAGATTTTTTTTTTTTTTTTTTTTTGGGGGGGGGGGGAGGGGGAGCTACATTTTACAGACGGTGGAAGATTATAGTAGACGAGGCCAAGGGAGCACAGGCCAAGTTTCGACTGGAATCCAGTCAGTCTGAACCAGAAAATTCAGATGGTTCAGCAGCGGACAGGGAAGCGAGCGATGTCCACAGTTTGGCCAGACAGAAAGAGGGGAAGGAAGGGAACTGATTGATAAATTAATTAGGGAAAGATAAAGAGCTGGAATAAATGAATCGGAGTAAAAAGAGAAAGGTGTAAAATTAATTGATAAGACTGTAAGAGGAAATAAAAGTTGTAACATGGAATTTGATGAGTGAATAAATCGAATTATAAGGATGTAAGGCAAACAGAGAGTGAATAAAAGAGCGAAAGATAAGAATGTCATAGAGGGTTGCTTAAGAGCTAGAATCGGGTCCAGGGAGATGGAGTGCTGCTTCTGTGACATCAGGGAGTCGTGTGCTTTTCCTGCCATTCAGATTCGTTACGTGGAGGCGACACTTTTAGAGCAAACCTGACAAAAGGTGTTTATCATATTAATTGCTTCTGCTGATTAGATTCATCTTATGACGGTAGAAAAAGGAAAATGGTTTATGGGCTCTGACTATTACCTCTAACAATTCCGACATACCGCTGAAGCAAGGATCTGCCATGGGTTACAATCTGCACATCATTAATATCATAATGTGGGACTCTACCACATATATGGAATAGGTGTAGCCGACCCCCGCAACCTGCATCGCGGAATACTTCCCCCAGGTTGGGTCCAGGTCCACAGCCTGTCCTCTCGCCCTCACCACCAGCAGCTTCTCGACGACGCATACCGAGACCTGATTGGTTGACCGCGGACACCTCACGGCTCGCCCATTGGACCGCAGGCTCCCCTCGTCCCGGGTGGCTGGCACAGCTCAGACCCACTTAAGTTCCGGCACCCGGGCTGAATTCAGCAGAGGATGGGATCAAGCACTAAGACGACAATATGTTATAATCAGAAACCGTCTAATCGAAGCATGCAGAGCCCATGCCAACATCAGATGGGCAGAACTCACAGCCAACCTCTCATCCAAGGTAAAGGGCTCAAAAGAATTCTGGAGACAGCTAAAAACCCTAATGGGAAACGTCTCACACAGCCCCTACATATTTGACCATCTGGGTAACAAACTCTATGATGATGCAGGCAAAGAGGCCATTCACCGCACCTTCTGGAGAAATGTCTTCCGTATCTCCGACAATGAGAATGAAACATTCGATGAGGAAACTGAAGAGAGGGTCCTCGAAGAACTAACTAACCTTACATAATGATCAACTAAACAGTGATCCCCTGATTAATCTAGCAAGACTCGAGAATGAGGACCCACTGATCACCCCTATAACATCGGAAGAAGTCACCAATGTGATCAGAGGAACAAAAAACAAAGCACCAGGTATCAGTCAGATCAGAAAAAAATACATTACTAATTTACCACCAATAATGATCCAGCGCTTAACAAACATCTTCAACGCCTCCCTAGCTTCCGGCCATTTCCCGGAACAGTTCAAAACAGCCATAATCACTCTCATTCCAAAAACAGGAAAACACCCGAATAGACCCGAGAACTTCAGGCCCATATCCCTCCTTGAGATACCAGGAAAAATCTTAGAAAAAAATGATCAACACCCGCCTGCAAACATACCTAGAGGACACTGAAGCACTAAACCCAAGACAAAATGGGTTCAGGAAGTCACGTGACACCTCCACCGCTATTGCCATAGCCTATGAAGAAATATCCCAAGCCCTCGCAAATAAGAAGAAAGCAATGTCGTCCTGCGCGATGTCGCAAAAGCCTTCGACAAGGTATGGCACCCAGGCATCCAACACCGATTTTTAAGGCTTAACCTCCCCATACCTCTGACTAAATTACTCTGCAACTTACTGCGAAATAGAAAAGCAAAACTCAGAGGTGGTCAAATTATTGGAGAAGAATTCCCCTTACAAAGCGGAGTCCCTCAAGGAAGCATACTATCTCCCACCCTCTACATAATATACACTTCACCCACTCCACCCCCAACAAGAGACAGTAACTACATTATGTACGCAGACGATGTCACCCATATCGTCTCGCACCCTTCCCGCCGAAAGGGATTCTAAGACTCGCAACAGACAGAGCTATTGCTGCTGTAAATGAATTCGAGGAAGCCTGGAAGATTAAAACAAATAAAAACAAATTCCTAATAATTCCAGCCGCCAGAACCAAACCAGACAATCCTGATTTCAGAAGTATAGATGTAGGATATACAAAAGAAGGAAATTTATTCGGTTTAAAAATAACAACAACCGGGATATCTACCCACGTAAAAGAAAGATCCAAGATAGCTGGGAGCACCCTAATAAGTCTAAAGCGTTTGACTTCCTCAGGGCAACTAGAGAATGCCCTGAGGAAGTCAAACTCCGATTATATAAAGCACTGGTCAGACCTATACTAGAATACCCACCAGTTCCCTTAAATACCATTGCACAGTCCTCGTGGTATATCCTCCAAGCCATCCAAAACAAAGCCATTCTATGGATAAATTGTGCAAGATGGCCAAACCCTCGTCCCTCAATAAGAGAGCTGCACACATCCTACAATCTAGAACCCATTAACACCCGCATATGCAGAATGGCAGAAAGAACCTGGGACCGATTAGAATACACAGAAGACGTAAACTATGAACAAATAAAAACAGCCCATCTGAACACGGAAGGAGAACATCGCTGGTGGCCAAGAAGCCTAACCAGAATAAGAGAAAACCTCCCTGAACCAATTTACTCCAGGACAAACAGGTAACAATACGAAGCAAAACTCAACATATCCATAAAATATAAACAGATAATAACAAACACGTTTAGATTAAAGAGTATGACCATCTCAGCCTCTCCTTCTCTCCCAAAGGGAGTTCGGGAAAGAGGGAGAGGAATATGGCTCCACTGCACGACTATGGCTTCGCTCCTGCCAATTGCCGATGGCAGATGCGAAGCTGTAGTCGTGCAGAAATGCAATGAACATCACCATAAGAAAATACTAATTAGAATCTACAAACCAAGACACTTACCTGAAGATATAAACTCACCTGAAAGGGTGACTGCATAACGCTGTCACTTACCTGATAGATGCAGAAGGACAAGCGCAAAAACTCTAAATAAAAGAATGAATGAGTATATGAATATGAATTAAAGAAATTCAACTACATGCGCATCAATGCGTAACCAGTTGATACAGACGAATGCATGACTATGATTGTAAAAAAAAAAAAAAAAAAAAAAAAGAGACCCACTGAACCCCCCCTGTGACTTCTGGGAGCCACAGGGGAGGCAGGCGAGGGTCTCACCTGCTATGGGTTAACTTCGCGGTCCTCCCGCGATGTTAACCTGGTGGGCGAGGAAAAAAGAAAAAAATAATAATAAAAAAATAAATAAACAATAATAATAATAAATAAATAAATAATAATAAATAAATAGAAATAATAAAAAATAAAAAATAATATATATATATATAATAATAATAATAATAATAATAATAATAATAATAATAATAATAATAATAATAATATTAATCATAATAAATAAATAAATGCGTTAGATAAACCTCGCGGCTCTTAAGGCAATGTTAAACCGTCGGCGCGAAGTAACCGCATTTATATTTTATTATACTTATATACATAACATGATATGTACCAATGTAGCGTCCCCAAGGACTTAGCCAAAATCATATTTAATAAGAAAGTGTAATAGACACCCCCATCGACTTTGCTATCACTCCTACTAAGACCTACCACCCAACCCAAACAGCGGGCCTTACCGAACCAAAAATGAAGTATATAATGGTACTATACAGTCGCTCAAAACAAATACACTCCACATTATGGCCAGCACGGGGCTACGTCCCCCCCCATCTTTCATATGTCTCCTAGTAATATTTCACTTTAGGTAGCTAGCTACTATCTTTATTCTTCATGATCTATTTTTTATGAGAATGTAGATTCTCTCCTTTTCTTTGTCTTATCTCGAGTTCAGCACTCACGATCCTCCAGCCGAGCAAGACAGCCAGCAGCAACAAGGCCTACCCAGGCCTTAGCCGACGGGTGAGCCGCCCCGGCTCTTCCGGGCGATCTCCAGCACCCCAGCCATACCTTTGGGCACTCACACCCACACCCAAAAGCTCATTAAAGGGATGATTGACACCAGTCAATGGTGGATGCTCACCCGTTGCCATATAGGTATGGGTGCGTATTCTTTCTTTATATAGCTAAGTCAATAGTTAGGCAAATATTTACATTTAATGGTTAAGAGATATATAAAAACGGGTATGGACAGTCACGTATCAAAGATTTCAGGTTTAGAGAGGCTGTTGGTATGATTACAGTAATATATAATGCACGTTGAAAGGAGATCCATAAAGGAAGAGAAATGCATAAGAGGAGAGACACTGAAAAACGTCCAAAGAGAAATATGTAGAAAAATGTTCACTCGCAAACACAGCGATAGAGGCTTTACAAAATCTCTACTGAAAATCAACAGTTGAAAACGTTCTCTTGCAATTCAATACACTTAACAGCTTACGAGTTTATGGTTTCAGTACCTGCTAGCAATTTATAACAAAAATGTTTCATCCTGACTCAATATATATATATATATATATATATATATATATATATATATATATATATATATATATATATATATATATATATATATATATATATATATATATATATATATATATATATATATATATATATATATATATATATATATAATCGATTTTTTTATCCCTATCTTTCGACTGTATAATACATATCAATAAGACTGAATTTCCGCGCCCTTTGCTACTGCCATACGTTTAATTTGTGTCTGAATCTAGCCCGTTTCGCTCGCATCTTCTCTGCGCGCACAGAGGGAGGTGAAATCCCGCCTTCCCGCGGCACCTTTCCGACAGACAGGCGCAGCAGATTCATCTCATCCTCCGGAAAACTTGAGCGTCGTTCTCGCGTTGCAGTGAGGCGTGCTTGGAATGAATGCCATATCCAGCTCTACATTTTTAGCAGATAAACATCGTATTAACTTTTTATTACATATGAAGCGACTGATCATGCGCCACACATTTCGAAAATCAGGCAGAATCACATTTATCTTTTAAGCGCTCCAGCGAACAGCTCCGTTGGGTCTCGTAATATTCAGCGCGCGAGGCCACAGTCCTCGCCTCACTCGTCAACAGGTCCAGCAGCTTACTCACATGCGAGCAGTGCGCTCTTCCCTATTTGGGCAGACTTGATAAACACAAAGAAAATAATAGCTTAGGCTTGTGTGAATTAGCCTTGATATGCCATCTTCATCTTTTCATTATCTATTATCAATTCTTCCGTTCTTTCTCAAAATCAGCATTAGCATTTTTACTTATCAATTATTATAATCTGCTATAATTACTGGATAAATTATAAAATCATTCTTTTTTACAGGTAGGTTTCCTGTATGTATGTCAAAATCTGATTTTTAGTTTTTCGTTATTGTTGTGTTATCGTTCCCTTTATAGTATATACATTGAATATAGAAATAGAATTTCAATAGTTATCTAGATTTACATCTCATTTGCCCTTTTTATCTAAAATTTCTTTACTGCTGCTCTTTTTCTCTCTTTATCAATTCCTATTTCCTTCTCGTTCGCTCTTTCTTCCTCCCCTATTCCTTTTTCACATAACTACTAAAAACCGCGTTTTTCTTTGGCCGCTAATGCAAGGATATTAATTACCAGAGGATCGATATAAAAAAATTTCTTTCTCTCTCTCTTTTTGGGTCAATATTTATTGGCAAGCGGTTGCCGGGCGCGAGGCGGCTCGCTCTAACCTTGCCGCCAGAGCATAGTCACCGCCGCCACTAAGGCATCATGGCAGCACTACCACCATCAGCATTATATCATTATCATTATATCATCACCACCGTCATCAGCATCATATCAATACCAACACCATCAAGGCATCAACACCACCACGATTCAGCATTATATCATCAGCATTGTCATTACCACCACCATTATAATTTCATTACCAAGAGCACCATCGTCACTAACTTTATCAGAAGCATATCAGTGCACCACCACATTCATCATGTCATCACCACCACCATCATCATGTCATCACCACCACCATCATCATGTCATCACCACCGCCATCATCCTGTCATCACTACCAAAATCAGCATATCATCACCATCATTATTAGCATATCATGACCAACCAAAGAATCATATTAACACAATCATCATCACCATCATAAACATCGCTACCAGCATTATAGCATCATGTCCATACCACCATCACCATCATCACATCACCACCATCGCCACAATCTTCAGCATCATGCCATTTCGTTATCACCACCACATCACTATCATACCATCGCAATCAACATGACAACAAGGTCAGTATCATATAATCATCAGCATCATAGCCTCACCACCACCATCATCAACAAATCCTCACCACAACCATCTTATCCTCACCACCATTACCACCCTATCCTCACCACTATAATCACAATATCCTCACTTCCACCATCAGCACCCTATCCTCACCACAACCATCAGCACCCTATCCTCACCACCACCATCAGAACCCTATCCTCACCACCACCATCAGAACCCTATCCTCACCACCACCATCAGCACCCTATCCTCACCACCACCATCAGCACCCTATCCTCACCACCACCATCAGCACCCTACCTCCCCCCTATCCTCACCACCACCATCAGAACCCAACCTTCCCCCTATCCTCACCACCACCATCAGAACCCTACCTTCACCCTATCCTCACCACCCTATCCTCACCCCCACCATCACACCCTATCCTCACCACCACCATCAGCACCCTATCCTCACCACCACCATCAGCACCCTATCCGCACCACCACCATCAGCACCCAATCCTCACCACCACCATCAGCACCCTATCCTCACCACCACCATCAGCACCCTATCCTCACCACCACCATCAGCACCCTATCCGCACCACCACCATCAGCACCCTATCCTCACCACCACCATCAGCACCCTATCATCACCACCACCATCAACACCCTATCCTCACCACCACCATCAGCACCATATCCTCACCACCACCATCAGCACCCTATCCTCACCACCACCATCAGCACCCTATCCTCAACACCACCATCAGCACCCTATCCTCACCACCACCACCAGCACCCTATCCTCACCATCAGCACCCTATCCTCAATCTGAGCAGCACCCTGTCCTCAACAGCGCCATCAACACCCTATCCTCACCACCACTATCAGCACCATATCATCATTACCATCAGCACCGTATCCTCACCATCAGCACCCTATCCTCAACACCAGCAGCACCCTGTCCTCAACAGCACCATCAGCACCCTATCCTCACCACCACCATCAGCACCATATCCTCACCACCACCATCAGCACCTTATCCTCACCACCACTATCAGCACCGTATCTTCACCACCACCATCAGCACCCTATCCTCACCACCACCATCAGAACCCTATCCTCACCATCAGCACCCTATCCTCAACACCAGAAGCACCCTATCCTCAACACCAGCAGCAACCTGTCCTCAATAACATCATCAGCACCCTATCCTCACCACCACCATCAGCCCCGTATCCTCACCACCACCATCAGCACCCTATCCTCACCACCACCATCAGCACCATATCCTCACCATCAGCACCCTATCCTCAACACCAGCAGCACCCTATCCTCAACACCAGCAGCACCCTGTCCACAACAGCATCATCAGCACCCTATCCTAACCACCACCATCAGCACCATATCCTCACCACCACCATCAGAACCCTATCCTCACCACCACCATCAGCACCCTATCCTCACCATCAGCACCCTATCCTCAACACCACCATCAGCACCCTATCCTCAACACCAGCAGCACCCTGTCCTCAACAACATCATCAGCACCCTATCCTCACCACCACCATCTGCACCATATCCTCACCACAACCATCAGCACCCTATCCTCACCACCACCATCAGCACCGTATCCTCACCACCACCATCAGAACCCTATCCTCACCACCACCATCAGCACCCTATCCTCACCACCACCATCAGCACCCTATCCTCACCATCAGCACCCTATCCTCAACACCAGCAGCACCCTATCCTCAACACCAGCAGCACCCTGTCCACAACAGCATCATCAGCACCCTATCCTAACCACCACCATCAGCACCATATCCTCACCACCACCATCAGCACCCTATCCTCACCACCACCATCAGCACCCTATCCTCAACACCAGCAGCACCCTATCCTCAACACCAGCAGCACCCTGTCAACAACAGCATCATCAGCACCCTATCCTCACCACCACCATCTGCACCATATCCTCACCACAACCATCAGCACCCTATCCTCACTACCACCATCAGCACCGTATCCTCACCACTACCATCAGAACCCTATCCTCACCACCACCATCAGCACCCTATCCTCACCATCAGCACCCTATCCTCTACACCAGCAGCACCCTATCCTCAACACCAGCAGCACCCTGTCCACAACAGCATCATCAGCACCCTATCCTCACCACCACCATCAGCACCATATCCTCACCACCACCATCAGCACCCTATCCTCACCACCACCATCAGCACCCTATCCTCACCACCACCATCAGCACCCTATCCTCACCACCACCATCAGCACCCTATCCGCACCACCACCATCAGCACCCAATCCTCACCACCACCATCAGCACCCTATCCTCACCATCAGCACCCTATCCTCACCACCACCATCTGCACCATATCCATACCACAACCATCAGCACCCTATCCTCACCACCACCATCAGCACCCTATCCTCACCACCACCATCAGAACCCTATCCTCACCACCACCATCAGCACCCTATCCTCACCATCAGCACACTATCCTCAACACCAGCAGCACCCTATCCTCAACAGAACCATCATCACCCTATCCTCACCACCACCATCAGCACTCTGTCCTAACCACCACCATCAGCACCCTATCCTCACCACCACCATCAGCACTCTGTCCTCACCACCACCATCAGCACCCTATCCTCACCACCACCATCAGCAATCTGTCCTCACCACCACCATCAGCACCCTATCCTCACCACCACCATCAACACCCTATCCTCACCACCACCATCAGCACCCTATCCTAACTACCACCATCAGCACCGTATCCTCACCACCACCATCAGCACCCTATCCTTACCACCATCATCAGCACCCTATCCTCACCATCAGCACCCTATCCTCAACACGAGCAGCACCCTGTCCACAACAGCATCATCAGCACCCTGTCCTCACCACCACCATCTGCACCATATCCTCACCACAACCATCAGCACCCTATCCTCACCACCACCATCAGCACCGTATCCTCACCACCACCATCAGAACCCTATCCTCACCACCACCATCAGCACCCTATCCTCACCATCAGCACCCTATCCTCAACACCAGCAGCACCCTATCCTCAACACCAGCAGCACCCTGTCCACAACAGCATCATCAGCACCCTATCCTCACCACCACCATCAGCACCCTATCCTCACCATCAGCACCCTATCCTCAACACCAGCAGCACCCTATCCTCAACACCAGCAGCACCCTGTCCACAACAGCATCATCAGCACCCTATCCTCACCACCACCATCAGCACCATATCCTCACCACCACCATCAGCACCCTATCCTCACCACCACCATCAGAACCCTATCCTCACCACCACCATCAGAACCCTATCCTCACCACCACCATCAGCACCCTATCCTCACCACCACCATCTGCACCATATCCTCACCACAACCATCAGCACCCTATCCTCACCACCACCATCAGCACCCTAACCTCACCACCACCATCAGCACCCTATCCTCACCACCACCATCAGCAACCTATCCTCACCATCAGCACCCTATCCTCAACACCACCATCTGCACCATATCCTCACCACAACCATCAGCACCCTATCCTCACCACCACCATCAGCACTGTATCCTCACCACCACCATCAGAACCCTATCTTCACCACCACCATCAGCACCCTATCCTCACCATCAGCACCCTATCCTCAACACCAGCAGCACCCTATCCTCAACAGCACCATCATCATCCTATCCTCACCACCACCATCAGCACTCTGTCCTCACCACCACCATCAGCACCCTATCCTCACCACCACCATCAACACCCTATCCTCACCACCACCATCAGCACCCTATCCTAACTACCACCATCAGCACCGTATCCTCACCACCATCATCAGCACCCTATCCTCACCACCACCATCAGCACCCTATCCTCACCATCAGTACCCTATCCTCAACACGAGCAGCACCCTGTCCTCAACAGCACTATCAGCACCCTATCCTCACCACCACCATCAGCACCCTATCCTCACCACCACCATCAGCACCCTATCCTCACCACCACCATCAGCACCCTATCCTCACCATCACAATAAGCACCGTATCCTCACCACCCCCATCAGCACCCTATCCTCACCACCACCATCAGCACCCTATCCTCACCATCAGCACCCTATCCTCAACACCAGCAGCACCCTGTCCTCAACAGCACCATCAGCACCCTATCCTCACCACCACAAACAGCAACCTATTCTCACCAACACCATCAGCGCCCTATCCTCACCACCACCATCAGCACCCTATCCTCACCACCATCATCAGCACCCTATCCTCACCACCACCATAAATACTCTATCCTCACCACATCCATCAGCACCCTATCCTCACCAACACCACCAGCACCATACATTCCCCCTATCCACGCCACCATCATCAGTACCCTATCCTCACCACCACCATCAGCACCCTATCCTCACCCCCCACCATCAGAACCCTACCCTCATCCTATCCTCACCACCACCATCAGCACCCTATCCTTACCCCCCACCATCAGCACCCTATCCTCATCCTATCCTCACCACCACCATCAGCACCCTATTTTCACCACCACCATCAGCACCCTATTGTCACCACCACCATCAGCATCCTATCCTCACCACCACCATCAACACCCTATTCTCACCACCACCATCAACACCCTATCCTCAACACCACCATCAGCACCCTGTCCTCACCATCACCATAAATACCCTATCCTCACCACCACAATAAGAACCCTACCTTCCCTATATCCTCACCACTACCATCAGCCTCCTATCCTCACCACTACCATCAGCACCCTATCCTCACAATCAGCATCCTATCCTCACCAACACCATAAGCCCCCTATCCTCACCACCACCATCAGCACCCTACCTTAACCCTATCCTCAACACCACCACCATCACCCTACCTTCGCCCTATCCTCACCACCACCATCAGCACCCAACCTTCACCCTATCCTCGCCAACACCATCAGCACCCTACCTTCACCCTATCCTCGCCACCACCATCAGCACCCTACCTTCACCCTATCCTCACCACCACCATCAGCACCGTACCTTCACCCAATCCTCGCCAACACCATCAGCACCCTACCTTCACCCTATCCTCGCCACCACCATCAGCACCTTACCTTCACCCTATCCCCGCCGCCACCATCAGCACACTATCTTCACCCTATTCTCGCCAACACCATCAGCACCCTACCTTCACCCTATCCCCGCCGCCATCATCAGCACCCTACCTTCACCCTAATCTCGCCGCCACCATCAGCACCCTACCTTCACCCTATCCTCGCCAACACCATCAGCACCCTACCTTCACCCTATCCCCGCCGCCACCATCAGCACCCTACCTTCACCCTATCCTCGCCACCACCATCAGCACCCTAACTTCACCCTATCCCCGCCGCCACCATCAGCACCCTACCTTCACCCTATCCTCGCCGCCACCATTAGCACCCTACCTTCACCCTATCCCCGCCGCCACCATCAGCACCCTACCTTCACCCTATCCTCGCCAACACCATCAGCACCCTACCTTCACCTTATCCTCACCAAGACCATCAGCACCCTACCTTCACCCTATCCTCGCCAACACCACCAGCACCCTACCTTCACCCTATCCCCGCCGCCACCATCAGCACCCTACCTTCACCCTATCCTCGCCAACACCATCAGCACCCTACTTTCATCCTATCCTCGCCAACACCATCAGCACCCTACCTTCACCCTATCCTCGCCGCCACCATCAGCACCCTACCTTCACCCTATCCCCGCCGCCACCATCAGCACCCTACCTTCACCCTATCCTCGCCAACACCATCAGCACCCTACCTTCACCCTATCCTCGCCAACACCATCAGCACCCTACCTTCACCCTATCCTCGCAAACACCATCAGCACCCTACCTTCACCCTATCCCCGCCGCCACCATCAGCACCCTAACTTCACCCTATCCTCGCCGCCACCATCAGCACCCTACCTTCACCCTATCCTCGCCGCCACCATCAGCACCCTACCTTCACCCTATCCTCGCCAACACCATCAGCACCCTACCGTCACCCTGTCCCCGCCGCCACCATCAGCACCCTACCTTCACCCTATGCTCGCCAACTCCATCAGCACCCTACCTTCATCCTATCCTCAGCGCCACCATCAGCACCCTACCTTCACCCTATCCTCGCCAACACTATCAGCACCCTACCTTCACCCTATCCTCACCAACACCATCAGCACCCTACCTTCACCCTATCCCCGCCGCCACCATCAGCACCCTACCTTCACCCTATCCTCGCCGCCACCATCAGCACCCTACCTTCACCCTATCCTCGCCAACACCATCAGCACCCTACCTTCACCATATCCTCGCCAACACCATCATCACCCTACCTTCACCCTATACTCGACAACACCATCAGCACCCTACCTTCACCCTATCCTCGCCGCCACCATCAGCACCCTATCTTCGCCCTATCCCCGCCGCCACCATCAGCACCCTATCTTCACCCTATCCTCACCAACACCATCAGCACCCTACCTTCACCCTATCCCCGCCGCCACCATTAGCACCCTACCTTCACCCTATCCTCGCCAACACCATCAGCACCCTACCTTCATCCTATCCTCGCCGCCACCATCAGCACCCTACCTTCACCCTATCCCCGCCGCCACCATCAGCACCCTACCTTCACCCTATCCTCACGAACACCATCAGCACCCTACCTTCACCCTATCCTCGCCAACACCATCAGCACCCTACCTTTACCCTATCCTCGCCAACACCATCAGCACCCTACCTTCACCCTACCCTGGCCAACACCACCAGCACCCTACCTTCACCCTATCCCCGCCGCCACCATCAGCACCCTACCTTCACCCTATCCTCGCCAACACCATCAGCACCCTACCTTCACCCTATCCTCGCCAACACCATCAGCACCCTACCTTCACCCTATCCTCGCCAACCCCATCAGCACCCTACCTTCACCCTCTCCTCGCCAACACCATCAGCACCCTACCTTCACCCTATCCTCGCCAACACCATCAGCACCCTACCTTCACCCTATCCTCGCCGCCACCATCAGCACCCTATCATCACCCTATCCCCGCCGCCACCATCAGCACCCTATCTTCACCCTATCCTCACCAACACCATCAGCACCCTACCTTCACCCTATCCTCGCCGCCACCATTAGCACCCTACCTTCACCCTATCCTCGCCAACACCATCAGCACCCTACCTTCATCCTATCCTCCCCGCCCCCATCAGCACCCTACCTTCACCCTATCCCCGCCGCCTCCATCAGCACCCTACCTTCACCCTATCCTCACCAACACCATCAGCACCCTATCTTCACCCTATCCTCGCCAACACCATCAGCACCCTACCTTTACCCTATCCTCGCCAACACCATCAGCACCCTACCTTCACCCTATCCTCGCCAACACCATCAGCCCCCTACCTTCACCCTATCCTCGCCGCCACCATCAGCACCCTATCTTCACCCTATCCACACCGCCACCATCAGCATCCTACTTTCACCCTATCCTCACCAACACCATCAGCACCCTACCTTCACCCTATCCCCGCCGCCACCATCAGCACCCTACCTTCACCCTATCCTCGCCAACACCATCAGCATCCTACCTTCATCCTATCCTCGCCGCCACCATCAGCACCCTACCTTCACCCTATCCTCGCCGCCACCATCAGCACCCTACCTTCACCCTATCCTCACCAACACCATCAGCACCCTACCTTCACCCTATCCTCGCCGCCACCATCAGCACCCTACCTTCACCCTATCCTCGCCAACACCATCAGCACCCTACCTTCACCCTATCCTCGCCAACACCATCAGCACCCTACCTTCACCCTATCCTCGCCGCCACCATCAGCACCCTACCTTCACCCTATCCTCGCCGCCACCATCAGCACCCTACCTTCACCCTATCCTCGCCGCCACCATCAGCACCCTACCTTCACCCTATCCCCGCCGCCATCCCGCGACAAAGGCCGTCCCTCCGCCGTAAGCCTCGCACAAGAATGTTTTAGATCCGGGGATCTTCCTGACTGATGTCGAGGCCGCGAGATGATGTCGGGCCTCATCCTGTGCAGGATATTGATGCTCAACACCTCCTCCGGGAGCCGCAGGAACCAATCATAATGTCCCTCGGCTCTCCCCCCCCCCCCCTCCGCCGAGGCTCTATTAGGCCTGCCTTCTCCCACGCAGCGCGCCCAAGGGTGCTCCCTCTCTGCCTATCTTTCTATCTATCTGACTTTTCATCTATCTATATGTCTGTCTCTCTGTCTGTCCCTTTGTCTATCTCTCTATATATCTATCTATTCTCTATCTTTCTGTTTATCTATATATCTATTTATCTGCCTCTTTGTTTGTCTGTCTGTCTGCCTGTCAGTTTGATTACCTGTCTTGCTATCTGTCCATATATATCTCTGTCTTTTCCTCTGTCTGTCTGTTCACCTGTCTATATATCTATCATTAGTAGTAGTAGTACTGTTATTGTTATTATTGTTAACATTATTATTACCATTATTGTTATTCTTATTATTACTGTCATCATTATTGTTAGCATTATTATTGCAATTATCATTACCATTATCATTATCATTAGTAGTAGTAGTATGATCATTATTATTATCATTGTTATCATTATTAACAATATAGATATTATCATTATTATCATTAATATTACTATCATCATTATTATCATTATCATTATTATTGTTAATATTTTTATTATACTATCATTACCATCATATTTTTTTCTATTATCATTATTGCCATCATTATTTTCTCATCATTATTACTGTTATTATCACTACCATCACTACTACTATTATTATTACATGTGTATGTGTGTGTGTGTGTGTGTGTGTTGTGTGTGTATGTGTGTGTGTGTGTGTGTGTGTGTGTGTGTGTGTGTGTGTGTGTGTGTGTGTGTGTGTGTGTGTGTGTGTGTGTGTGTGTGTGTGTGTGTGTGTGTGTGTGTGTGTGTGTGTGTGTGTGTGTGTGTGTGTGTGTGTGCCCGTCCAACTAGTGCTCCTAAAAAAAGTACTTCTTTTGTGCTCACGTTATCATAGCCCGTATATCTGTGCTGATAAATGTTACAAGCACATCGAGTGTTGTCTGAAATATACTCTTCAACACTTATATTTGGAAAATAATTTCTTTACGTTCACGCCACGCGTTTATTCTTTTTTGTTGTGAAAATAACAATCTCCCTGTAATTCAACGCTCCCGAGACAATATTGTAAAGTATGTGCTTCCTTAAGTGTTGTAAGTTTTGATTTGTTCACTTTCTTGCGTCAAGTTCCTTGAAGCTGCCGCCCATCTAGCAGCCGCCCACGGAGCTCGCTCCACTTGACCGGACACGCCATGCGCTGCAGCACACTTGATTTTTGAAATACTCGTGATGACTTCTTCTGTCATAGTTTCGTCTGCGGACCAGAAAGCCCCCTTTGCACTTGCAATCAGTGATAACATTTATGGTCTTTATCATTCGTGTGATCTTTTGGGTTCAGGTCCATTCTCAAGTAGTCTTTGTACACTTGTCCTACTGTCACCCTGCGTATTACCTTCTAAAATTCTTGCTTAACGCCATTTAAACAATGTTTCGACATCTTTTTTTGGAAACTTTTGAACGAATCGTTGCTTGTTGCTTTTTGCATTTTTGCGTCGTATGCAAGAATATTCTGATATTCGCCAGGCCTTACATCTGAGCACTTCGTAAAAGAACCTTTGGGAATATAGATATAAACTACCTACTAAGTCTTTCGCGTAGCAATAGTAACAAAAATATCTGATATATATATATATATATATATATATATATATATATATATATATATATATATATATATATATATATATATATATTTTTTTTTTTTTTTTTTTTTTTTTTTTTTTTTTTTTTTTTTTTTTTTTTTTTTTTTTCATTACGTTGTGTATGTGTGCTTCTGCGAATCCATCCTCCAAGGTAATTCCATAGGGAATTACCATGGCAACGGTGTCATGGTAATTCCCAGGAGGTTCATATTAATATTTTTCCCACCCTATTATCATGCTAGTGTCTTTTTTTTTGTTTTGTTTTTTTTCTTTCTTTTTGCGTGTTTTTGTCCTTATCATTATTATCATCATTATCATTAACATCATTATCATTATTATCATTATTATTATGGTTATTGTCCTCATTATCATTATTACTAGCATCACCATTATTACCTTCGCCAAGTACGTTATGTTTTTGGTAGCGTTGGTTAGTTTGTTGGTTAGTTGGTTGGCAGGATAACTCAAAAAGTTATGAACAGATTTATAATTGT
>NC_091561.1:23610570-23618070 GCF_042767895.1 Penaeus vannamei | reverse complement strand
CAGCAACGATATCGGTCCCTATAGTAGGGGAGGGCAAGATACATATTAGGGAAAATCGGGGGGGTACTTTCGAGAAATATCGGTAAAACACTAGCAATAATAGTATATCGACAAAATTCCTAATTGTAAAGGGGGCTCCGTCCCCTTAAACACCTTTCAAGGTGGGGGGGCTTCCGCCCCCCCCACCCCCCGCCTAATCTGCAAAATCTTCACCTCATATGTTCCGGCAGGAGAGAGCCCAGACCCAGGAACAGTTCAACCATGTCTTACCTTATGCACTAACTCCAGACAGGCCAGGTTGCGGGTCACTGGGATCGTCAGGGTCATCCACATCATTGTTGGCGGGAATTGCGATCGCTATCCGCCGTCCCTTCTCGGACAGCGGAGGGTACAGCTTCCCGGCTTCGACGAAGAAGTGGTGGTGGACTACTTCCGGCTTGTATTGGTGCAGAAACAGATACCGAGCCAAATATTGTTTATAGATTTCTTGTCTATTACCTGGTCTCTTGGTCCACGCCACAACTGCTCAATGTTCTGAGTGTGGATCTCCGGGTTTTCGGGATTCAAAAAGGTTTATGACTTGGTGTTCATATCCGTGTTTGCTAATCGTCTGATATGCACTCCATCCGTCACTTACGATGACTGACCTGGGGAGAATATACTTTTTTATAAGAGGTATGACGGTTTCAGCGTCACGTTTCCTGCTCAGGGGTTCAACAAGGGGGACAAGGAAGAGCTTGCTGACGCGCTCGATCCCGCCAAACACCCATATCTGACTCAGCAGCCTCCCCCTCTCATATTTTCGCTTGCCAAAGAGTGTCTCGTCAATTTCTACCGCAATTCCTGGTCCACCTATGGGTTCCTGATTGTCTAGCCAGTGCTCCGTAACCTCGGAGCAGAAGCTTCGACAGTCCACACTCGTGCGCTCGGCAATATGGAGGCACCCAATAACAGTCTGATGATCCCAGTGTTTGCTTAGCCAGTGATTAATGAAGAAGAGTATTTCATAGGGTTCAAGTCTAGTTCCCAAGAGAAATGTCCCTTTGTAATCGCTTAGCGTGAAATTGCGCTGTTTTCTCCTTTTTGTCTTTGCGATCTTTGTCCAAGCACCACAAACCCAGTGGTGCCTGTCTTTTCTAAAATGACACGGTGTCTTGCAGTGTGGGCATTGGACTTCCACTGGAAGAACACTGTGATCTCGCAGATATTACAAACTAGCTTCATTGTTGCGATGAAATTTTGCGAGAAAGTCGAAATAATTGATCTCACAAGCTGCGCACTGTGTAGCCATGATTAAACTGATTTGAAATTCTACTGCTTTCTCCTAGGCCTAGCTTCTATTGTCACGTGATGATCTATTCCATATCTGATTGGTGCTATTGAATGTCTATGGTCACGTCACATTCACGAACGAATCTAATAGGCTCATTTGATTTCCCGCGCATACGTCTTCCGCTACAAATCCGTCCAACTTTTCGTCACGCTTAACGACTTTTTGCCATTTTGTCGCAAGGGCTTACCTGGACCTCTAGGTGCCAAGGTTTTTTGTTGTGCTTTCGTGGGAGGCTAAAGAGAGCGATTTGACACCCCCACGGCGAGCTCGACGATCTGGCCCTTGTGCTGATAGCTTTGGGTGCTATCGTGCACTACCTTGCTTTGAGGCTAGTGATTTTAATTGTAAGCCCAGGGTGCTTGCAATTAAAATCACGAAGCACTATCAAATCAGCTCTTTTACTGCGAGGTGTCGGCCGGACATATAAGGGCTCTGGCCCGTTCGGCAGGGTCCCGACCCCGACCGACCCTAACACACAAAGAGAGCTGATTTGCCAGTGTGCCTACCTTTTTTTGAGACCCATCTCCACCCTTTCATCGTCCTGTTATTAGCCTTGGCTAGACTCCCTACCTCCCAGCATCATCACCCTTACGCGGTGCCACCATGGGTCACGTAATCAAATTATCATACTCTGGAGAGCCCATCTCCTGTGAGGTGGCTCTTCAGAAAATCTTCTCCATCACAGAAGTTGCTGTCACGCACTGCTTCAAAATGCATAATGGCTACAACGTTGTTGTTGCCAAGCAAGAACAGCTGAACCTTTCCTTTCGACTACTGGCCAGAGAAAACTCGCTGATCATGGTTTTAAACCTCTCCCCTCCCCGGAAACGAAGGCTAAATGCACGGTCGTTGCTAAAAAGATCGACAAGACAATCCTGCCCCGATCGTGCCAAGCCATCCAGGAGGAAGTCAGCACCATGAACGATGTCACTGTGGTGGATGTTTACAAACCACCAGAGTCGCGAATCCTTAAGATTCGCTGCTCAGCCCCCGAGGAAGCACAGAAGCTTCTCTCCCGTGGGATCGTGCTGTTTAACACATCCGTCCCCACCTACAACGTAGAAGCCGAGTGCTTTGTTCAGGTCGATCAGTGCCTGAAATGCTACCAATACAATCACCTGAGACACACCTGCACACACGAGCAGCGTTGCAGCCGCTGTGGTGACCCAGGTCACTTCTTTTCCACCTGCAGCAAGGACATCAAATGCTGCAATTGTGGGGGGCAGCACGTCGCTGTCAGCGGGTCTTGCCCTACACGAAAAGAAATAATCAAGACTAAAAGACAAACACTCAAACAAAACAAAAACACAACATACGCAACAGTCACCCAATCCTTACAAACAAGCACACCTACCCCAAGACAACCAAACACGATTCCCTCAGGAACCACTCTGCCGCCTGCACGCTTCCCCCAAACAAACACCTTCACACCAAACAACAACCCAAAAATACAAGCAATACTACACGTAGCTTTAATAACTGCCAAATATAACGCCAAGAAATTCGCAAACATAGTCCCTATCATGCTTCAAAGAAACGGTTTCACCAGCATTGTGATTCCTGAGGAAATCTTCGAAGACCAAAACCTGTACATACCTGAATTTCACACACAAACAAACACTCACACCGAGGTCAGAGAGGCGACCATGACATCCACACAGCCCTCTACCTCTCACTCACACGGACTCCCACAGCCACTACCACAACGAATACATAAAGAAACTGCACAAAAGAAAACTATACCAGATACTTCTCATAACAAACGCAAACATACCTCACCACCAGACATGCACACCAAAAAAGACAAAAAAGACCCTGAGCTCTCGGCCCCCGAGGCTCGTCACGTTCACGACGATACCATCTTGTCGGATTCCGACAGTAGCGAGAGCCTCGAGATCGATGTCGGTCTCGAGGAAGGCCCCGGTTCCTCCTCGCTGACTGCTCCCCTCGAGGGAGCAGGTCCTGTTCTCCCTGTCAGGGGAACTTTCGGGAGACGAGGAAGTATCGGGAATTGGTCCGCCGATTCCCGAGAATTCCGAGTCTCCCAGTCTCAGGAATCTCTTCCTGACCTTGACGAGCCCTCGACGGGGGCTCGCTCCCGTCGTTACCGGGAGCAACAAACGCCACACAAGGTGGAACCACAACACCCGGACTCACCATGAGTGGCGTGCTGACAATCGTGCAAGCGAATGTAAGATCATTTTTCAATATACATAAAATATTTTACGATTTCCTCGATCGGGAATGTCCTGACGTGGTTCTTTTAAATTCCACCTCTCTCACTAACTCCTATGCTATCAAACACTTCGGCTACACGTCAAGACAGTCACGAAACGGCTGGTTCGTAGGGTCCTGTATCCTCGTCAAATCCACCCTTCATTTCGAATTCATTTCACCCCCATTCACCCATCCAGACTTCATGGCTGTAAAGCTATTCACCCAGCAGGGCCCTATAATGATTGCCACGGCCTATATCAGACCAAATTCAAACTTGCCACTTTCAGATTTCAATAAATTATTCAACTATAATAATCTTCCAGTCTTCTTCGCCGGGGATGTCAACGCATCACACATATCACTACACCACACAACCACGAATGCACACGGCAGACAGCTCTTGTCTATTTTCAACACAAAAAGACTACATTACATAGGACCCGACTTCCACACCACAATCACGGCTAGGGGAAAAGGCAGACCTGATCTCGTGTTCGGGAACAGGGCCGCCCTCCCTTATCACACACACCTACAACCAGGTCCGAACATCGGTTCTGACCACATACCCGTGATCATAAAACTTTCCACCTCACCTATACATAACAAAGAAACGCCATCCTTCCGGTATAAGAAAGCAGACTGGAACGATTTTAAATCTTATCTTTCAGATCAAAATTTCGACTTTAACCTTGACAGAGAAAATGTTCTCGAAATAGATAGGCACTGGCATCATCTCTTTGCTTGGATTTCAGCAGCAATGCTCCGGTCCATCCCACGAGAGCATTACAAAATACGTAAATCATTCCATCCAAGCGAAAGAACCAAGCGTCTCCTGACCTGCTACAGGAATCGTTTTCTCCAAAATATTCAGAATTTACACCGAGTTCGGTGGGACCTCACTATCCTCAGAAGCCATGTCACAGATAGTTTTGATAATGACCGCAAAATTCATTGGCAAAAATTGATTAACCAAACAGAATCGATGCGAGTTCGCAATCCACGGGAATTTTGGCAAAAGATTAAACAGTTAAAAGGCAGTAACTTCCCTCTCTTCAGTCACCTCCTCAAGGACAACACTCAAGTTTCAGATCCCGTGGATGTTATCAAAATTTTTCGTGATCACTGGCAAACTGTATTCTATCCTCATGAACCACACCCCTTTTTTAATGAACATTTTCAATCCATCAACACCCGGAGCCAAGAACACAGGATAGAAACAGAGCCAGAACCAATTATCCACATGGATAGGCTGGACGACACATGCGAACTCCGTGCTCCCATCTTGCTGGAGGAGATTAAACAAATAATAAAGAGGTTTCCTCGTAAGGCTCCGGGCACCTCTCATATCGGGCGTGACGCACTCCTTCATCTTCCTGACAACGTTTTACGAGCTATGACGCACCTGTACAATACCTCTCTTGCTTCTGGCTACTTTCCTGCTCCCTTTAAGACTGCTATCGTGGCCCTCATACCTAAGCCAAACAAAGACCTCACTGACCCCAAGAATTACCGCCCAATTAGTTTACTAGAGACACTAGGCAAAATTTTTGAAAGAGTCATTAATTCTCGACTAAGGCGGTATCTCGACGACCATGACCTACTTTCTTCCAAACAATTTGGCTTTCGCTCTCACCGCTCGACTACTGACGCACTGAACCTACTGACTAACTACTGTCTTAACAACAAAGGCAGACGACTTAAGACGGTCCTCGTGACCAAAGACGTGGAGCGAGCCTTCGACACGGTCTGGCATGCTGGCTTGAAGTACAAAATCTGCACTAAATTCAATTTTCCCTCGTGCACCAAGAAGCTGCTTTGCAACTTCTTGGATGACCGTAAATTAAAGCTTAAATTTAAAGGCAAAGTTTCCTCTACAATCAATATGCACGCAGGTGTACCTCAAGGCAGCATAATCAGCCTAACACTATACATATTATACACTAATGACCTCCCCGACCCCACCTTCCCTGATTCACTGACGTTACTTTACGCTGACGACTGCACGCACTTAGCTAGACACGATTCGCTCGCTGGTGTCGTCCGACGAATCAACGACGAGCTTGACACCGTCTCTCGATGGGAGCACAAATGGCTTATCAAAACTAACTCGACAAATACAAAAGTCCTCTTTTTAAACCCAAGACACAATCCTCCTTACGATCCAATATACCTAAACTCTTTCGACAGACTACAAGCACTTCAAATAACACACTCTTGCACCGTCCTCGGTGTCACTTTTGACACCATGTTTAGATTTCATTATCATACCTCTTCAAAAGCCGCATTGGCTAGAAAGACCTTACAATCGCTTTATCGATTCAGATGCGCTGCCTCGCGCACGAAGCTGCACCTGCTCAAAGCACTCATTACACCACTCCTCACGTACGCACCACTCACACTTACACTCGCCGCACAAACAAACAGACGCAAGCTACAGATCGTCCTGAACAAAGCACTTCGCTGGGTCTACAGCGTGGCGTGGGACGACTTTGTGTCAACAGCACGATTACACGAGAGGGCAGCGGTGCTCCCGCTGAACCTCGTGTGGCGATGGATGATTTGTAAACAGCTCGACAAACTCCGTGCATGGTGCCCCGACTGGATAGAGCGCTCCAGCGCCTTTATCCAGGGACGGAGGAGCGGGATAGGCCGTGATCTCTTTTCTCTGGACTTTCTGAGCTTGGCAGCGCCTTCTTTTCCTTTGTGCACTCTCTCACTTCCTTCTATCTTTCTCGCTCTCCCCTCTCATGTTTTATTGTTGTTAGTTATTTAACCACTTAGCATGGTTTTAACTCCCCCGAGAAATGGCCAGCCACGCTGTGCGTGAGGGAACACCCCGAGGCCCGCCACATCACGATGTAACGGGCCCCGGGATGTCCTTGGCTCGGCTCATTTCTCCTGTTCTGTGTTTGTTTGTTTTTTAAGGTTTTTAATGTTCATTTTAACGTTCACTTTTATTTTATTTTACTCGTTTAATCATTGTTTTTAATGCATGTAGTTGTTTCTTTTACAGTGTAGTTTAAACTTGTTTGTGTTTTAAGTTCTTTTTAAGTTAAGTTTTTAGTTTTGTTTTTGTGTTTTTAAGTTCTTTTTAGTTTAAATTGTTCTCGTTCTCCAACGGAACTTTTAACCTCCCCAATAAACAACTACCCTCCGGTAAGCCCTATCCCCCCTTTTAATTAACTTCCCCTTCAACCCCTTTCCCTGTGTGACGGCATCTTCGACCTCATCTCCCACCTCATTTCCCTCACATCGCGTAAGCGTCCCGCATCCTAATCCTTACCCTCATCTCACTGGTTCCGGATTTCCGACACGTGGCAACTGCCGCTCGTACCCGAGCCATGACCGCGGCTCCTTTGTCGTAAGGAGTGCCAACGCGCGAGCCGGGGAGGAGGTGCCACGGCCAGTGATGATAATCCACCCGTGATGTGACCGCCCGAGCACATCTCCCCGGAAGTCCCGCCGCCGACAGAGAGAAATCTCTGATCGACGCAGGCGGGGGAGTTGCGGTCGCATCCGCTTTCATCCTCCCCCCATCCTCGCAGTCTCGAGGTTAGCCGAGGGCACCACCGTTGCCATGGGCGATAAGTCCGTGCACGGTGGAGCCGCAGATGGCGCCTGGCAGGCTGCCCCCTAACCCCTCCTCCCTCGTTAGCCGAGCGCAACCCGCAGCCCGAGCATGGCCACCCTTGCTGGCGCGGAACTGGCCCGCCAGCTCCACGCCAAACGAGTGAATCATGCTATGGCTGCGGCGAGCACAGATGGCGCGGGGCCTCCCCTCGCCAGCCTTTTCCCGCCTTTTCCGACTCCAGTCATCTATCCCCCATCTATTACCCCGCACGCTGGGTTAAGCCCTGGCTCTTTCTCTCCCACTAAATCATCCTTTCTATCCCCTCCTTATCCTTCCCCTCTCCCTCCTTCCTTCCCCCCCTTCTCTCTCGATTTCGATT
>NC_091561.1:23595570-23603070 GCF_042767895.1 Penaeus vannamei | reverse complement strand
GTAGATCACAGACCAGCAGGAAAGGTAAGTCAAAGGATTATAAAACACAGGTTTATTCTTATAAAGAAGGCGCAGACACACAGGAAACAGCAAAGCCACGTCATCTTGCAGGGCGGAGGAGTCCGTAGATTATTTAAGTAACGATCCAAAATGTCAGGGGAACAGGCGGCCCGAAAGCCTACGGGATGATCCGCCTACAGCCAGGGGAAATTCACTACAACTCCCTCCCCGCCTGACTTCGGACGACTCCCTCTCGGCCTCGACGCACACAGAACGGCCACTGCCTGCTTCTGAGGACCCTAGCGTGCGGCCCGGTCCAGCCACTCTCGACTGAGCAGACAGGGTCATGCAGCATCAGAGGGGCAAGCAAAGAGGTGACGAGAGGAGTCGGTCGAAGGCCACACCACCGGATCCACGGGTCGGAAGAAGCAGCTCACGGTCACCGCGACCGTCCACGACCCTCCGGAGGAACGGCTCTACACTGCAGATGGACTCAAAAGGACCGTAAAGCACAAGGAACATCACACCTGCAAGAGACTGGGATTAGTGTATGGCATTTACTGTGTTCATCCTGTATAAAAGTAAAGTCCTGAAAGGAATGCCACTGATAAATCTATATATACGGATGCACGACCAGACAGGAAGAAGGGCAACGAAGGATGAAAGCGAAGAAGGCAAAGGACGACGACCCAGCAAGCAATCACACCCAGGCTGAAAGAATAGGAAAGAGACAGCATAAACCGAAAAAATGAAATAAAATCAATGGGCCCAAAACATAAAATAAAACATAAGATAAAATGAAACTTAAAATTAAATACAAAACTTTTACATAAGAAATACAAAATGAACTTAAGAACAAACTTAAAATTAAGCTTACAATTAATGGACCTTAAAAATACAACTTATACATAAAAACTTAAGTAAACTTAAAAGCTACAAACTTAAGAATTATGCAGAACTAAATTACATAAAAATCAAGCACAAATTTAAGAAACAAATATATAAACTTAAGATTAAACATAAAAAAGACCTCAAAGAAGAAGACCAACCACATGTTGGAGAGGTGTAAATATATTACCATGAATACACTGCCATGTAATACAGAACCTATCATCTCGACTTGGGCTGGAAGAATACAATTCAGATTAATACTCGACACATACAATGTTAATGCACAATTTCTTATGTCATTCAACACTGCTGATACATTAATTTTCACGCACTTATTCATTTTCAAAGCATTTTCTATCACGACACTGAACACTTAACACCCAACACAAAACCTCTCACCGGCACAGGCCTTCAAGCAAAAACAAAGAGGGAGACCAATCTAGGCTAACCATGGTCAGGAGGTCGGCAAAAGGAAGCCAAGAGAGCAACTGCAGGATCATCCTCCGGGAGCCCGTCTAAAGGAGGAGGATCGTCCACGTCCCCATCCTCATCTAGCTCATCCTCATCTGGCAGGTGGAGTTCATCATTCGTCCTGTAAGGCCTCAGCTGATTGAGGTGGTAAATCTTCTCCTTGTAAGGAGGAGAGAGAACCCTAACCAACCGTGTTACAGGACTGGTCTTCTTGCAAATACGAGCCGGGCCAAACCACCGGGGACCAAGAGCTCCACGCCGTCCTGCTCCAGCCATGCGAGGAAGGTCTTTAAAGAGGACTAAATCACCAACCTCAGCAGCAAAGGTGGACTTGCGGGTTCGCCGATTATAATCCCGGGCCCAGCCTTCTCTGGCCTGCACTGACGTCTCCACGGCAATCTCTCTAGTTCTCCTCAACCTAGCAGCAAAGGACTGTGCTGCCTCATGATCAGTCTCCTCATAATTGCTAATGCCAACAGGATAGGTGCCAATATGTCCAGTCAACAAGTAGAGAGGTTGATCACCTACTGAGCGGTGTACCGCACTGTTCATGGCCAAACGAACATATGGCAAAAGTTCATCCCATTCTAAGGGAGAAGCCTCCAGAAGAGTTGCCAAGGCGTTTTTCACCACCCGATTGGTGCGTTCAATCATCCCGTTAGCTTGGGGATGGAAAGCAGTAGTGAAAATAGTTTGTACACTGGCTAACTCACACACCCTCTTAAATAAATTGTTTTTAAATTCTCGGCCATTGTCTGTTTGCAATAAACGAGGTGGCCCAAACACAGTCACGAACTGATTAATAAAAGCATCAGCCACAGTCTCTGCATCCTTGGATGGCAGAGGTATCAACTGAACGTATCAGGTGAGTTGGTCTATGAAAGCCAATACATATCTATTGCCTTGGGAGGTCACTTCCAGTTCCATTAGGTCTGCAGATACCCTTTCCAGTGGGTAACTGGCCTGTGGTGCAGCAGCAAGAGGAGCACGATAAGCCATACCCTTACGTTTCTGGCAAGATCGACATGTACCAACATATTCTTTGACGGCAGCCAACATGTTAGGGAAGTAAAAGTAATCCCTGAGCTTACAATATGTCCTGTAGACCCCAGGGTGACCTGCTGTTGCACTTGAATGAGCTAAATGCATGGCAGAACCCCTAAGTGTCTTTGGCACTACTAACTGATGGAGTACTCGATCTGGGAGGTGACGAACATGGTATAAAACTCCATCTCGAAGCTCAAACTCTTCAAGAGTTAGAGGAAGGCGACGACGTGGCAAATTCCGTTCCTCTAAATATTCGATCACCTCTTTCCACAGGGGATCCTCAAGTTGGTGACGACGCAGATCGTCTGGATCACGATTGTGCAGTTCTGTTGCAGCCACTGCACGACTCAACTGGTCTGGGACACGATGCTGAGTCCCTTGTTTGTATTTTAATATATAGTTATAAAAACTAAGTTCGTGTGACCACCGAGTCATACGTAAACTCTGTTTTTCTACTAAACACATAAGTCAAAGGCCTATGGTCTGTGTGAATGTAGAAGCGGCGGTACGAGCAGTCGAAGGCTCGTACCCCTTCCACTACTGCAAGTGCTTCACAATCAATTGCAGGATAACGAGTCTCGGCATCCCTAAGTTTGCGGCTGAAGTATGCAACAGGCTGCAAGCGACCCTCATCATCACTTTGCATTAAGCAAGCGCCGATGGCAATACCCGACGCATCGGTGTCGACCTCAAAGGACCTGTCAAAATCGGGCTTACTAAGAACTGGGCCTGAGATAAGTGCCGTCTTCAAGCTCTGGAAAGCAATTTCCTCCGGCTGACCCCAGGCAAACTTGGCATCCTTACGTGTCAAGCTCGTCAGTGGAGCTGCAGTATTTGAATATTGTTTAATATGCTTCCTAAAGAAGCCTGTGCAACCGAGAAAGCGGCGCACTTCCTTCTGATTCCTAGGCTGAGGCATCTTTTGTATGGCAGCCACCTTATCTGGGTCAGGTTCCACACCCTTAGGCGAGATCTTAATGCCCAAGAATTTAAATGTATCTGTTGCAAAGACACATTTCTTCCTGTTGAGCCTGAATCCTGCTTTTAAAAGGAGCGACAGAGTCTCATCTAAGTGTCTCAGATGGTCATCAAAGTTGTTGCTGTGCACCACCACATCATCTAAATAGGCAATGGTGTGCCTGCCTAAAACAGATGAAAGCACACAGTTAACATCCCGTTGAAATGTTGAAGGGGCAGTTGCCAACCCAAATGGCAACTTTCTGAACTGAAAAAGTCTATGCCCATCTGAGAATGCAGTCTTCGGCCTATCATCTAGACTGACACCCACTGTCCAGTAGGCACTGCGAGCATCAAGAGCAGTAAACCACATGGTTCCATGGAGCTGATCAATGAGCTCATCAATGCGTGGCATTGGATAAGCATCTTGCTCTGTAATGCTGTTGAGACCTCTGTAGTCAATGCAGAAACGGGTGGACCCATCCTTCTTTCTGACGAGCACAATTGGGGAATGCCAAGGAGAGGTGGAATGCTCAATAACCCCTTGTGAGAGCATATTGTCACATTCCTTCCGTATGAACTTTTTAGAGGCTTCTGGGAGACGCCACTGCCTCACACATAGTGGACCTTCGCCCTCTTTTGTTTTAATAGTATGGGATATACCAGGTACCGTCCCTAATTTACCTTGTGCATCAAATAATGCCACATACTTTACAAGTACCTGCCTGAGCTGCTGTTGTTGCTCAAGGGTGAGATGGCCCAGATCAATCTCACTTAAAAGGTCACCAAGCTCAGCATCTTTCAGCTGAACATCTTCAGGGCAGTCGGTGCTTGAACCCGACTGGTCAACCTCAACAGGTGTTTGTGTCACAACACTGCAAGGTGGGAGATCCACATCTGGCAGAAGGATGTAACCATCTGCACCCCCAAAATCTCCAACAGCATCAAAGCTGTCAAAGTCATCGTCAATAAATCCCTCACCAAGTTCAAAATCATTGTCATTGCCCATGAAAAGCTCAGTCCCTAAAGCTTGCTCTTCTGCAGCATACTGGAAAGAAGTCCCAGGAATGGCAGCTTTTCTTATCTTGGCACTCTTACTATTAATCATTTTGGTTTTATTTGGCACTGCGCTATCAGAAACAACACCCTTAACACTCGCACTACCACTGTCACTATTAATACCACCAACACTGGCACTTTTCACGGTATCACAAACACTAACATCACTTTCATTTTGCTTATCATCAACTACATCTGTGCTTCCAGCCTCAAGTGAGAAAACTTGTACAATGTTTTCAACTACAGCTAACCTATGTCCATTTCTTAATTTTACAGGACGTGCAGTCTCATTTACTGCCCAGACTTTAAGTCGGCCATCTTTCACCTCTTGTAGAGACCTAGGTACCACCAAGGGACACTCAATACCAGAAACCATAAGTTCCTTGGCGGCTTGCATATCCCTAGGAACGCTACACTTGCCAAAAAGTCCACTACGAGGCGGTACAAAAGCAGGTACAGCAACATGTGCAACCTGTGAAGCAGGTAGCGACCTTGGTTGCTTGCAATGTACCTCAACAAGAACAACCTGTAATGACTGGGAGTCAGTATACGTGACTGAAAACTTCTGACCTTGCAAGACCAAAACATCCACCTTACTATGGTCAGAAAAACACTCAAGCCTGAAGTTAAAACGTCTGAGGAGATCCATGCCCAAAAGAATATCTCCAGGAAAGGAAATACCATCCAAGATACACACTTTATGTTTAACACAAATTCGATCATTCACACGAAAACTCACCAAACTTTCACCCAAAACTGGAATGGTCTTACCAGAAACTCCTTTCACCCTTTTAAAAGATTCATTCTCACATCTTATTCCCATCTTTCCTGCAGCTATCCCCTTGAAAATGGTCACCTCAGACCCCGTGTCGACAAAACACTGCGTTTTGAAGCCATTGACCATCAAAGAAACCATAGGTCGACCTGCAGGTTTCTGAAGAACCTCGTTATCGCAATCAGTGGTTGACAGCACTTCTTTGCTCGCCAGTGACGGTGTCGCTGCCACGCCCGACCTGGCGCGATACAAAGGGACACTGCCGAGCAAAGTGACCTTGCTCACCACATGCAAAGCACTTCCTCCTTTCACTCAACACACGACACTCTGAACTATCATGCTCGTGGTTCTTGTGGTAGCGACAATACTTTCTAGGAGGATCTACCTCGGCTGCTGCAAGAACCCGTGGTCAGAAAGGCGACCTAGTAGGAGAGCTTACCCCAGGACCTTCACTTTCCCTGAGACTCCAAACTCTCTGGGTAGTCTCGACAAGATTACAAAGCTCTGCCTCTTCCTTCACCACAACTGCTTCCCTAATCCATCGAGGAAGACCTTGCAAAAAGACCCTTCTGATGAGGTCATCTGGGTCACCAATAGCACGAGGATAATCCCGTAATCCCTGGTACACCATACCTTCTAAAATTAAGTAAAAATCCATAGGTGCTTGTCCAGCTTGTAGTTTCTGACTATGAAGCACACGATAAAAATCAGATGAAGTGCCAGTCCCCCTGAACTTCTGCCTAAGTTTATCTTTAAATTCTGCCCAGGAGACAATACTATCAAAGAAGGGGGAATTTATTCTAAGTTCTTCTGCACCCTTACATGAAGCCTTTGCAACTTTAATAAAGGCTGCATCGGTCTGAGGTCGAGTGTGGTTCTCGACACTCCGGAGCCAGCTCTCGACCTCTTGATTACGCTTAAGGGGATGGGCAGAGCTAACCTCTGCCTTAAACTGAGGAATTGGATCCCTTTGCACCACAAACTCAACTGGGGGAGCTTCCCTGAGAGAAACGGGTGTTGAAGGGCGAGATATACGGGCTTCCAACTCGCTATTCTGGAAGCGCAGATTCTGAACCTCTAGGGTGAGCTGAGAGATCTTTTGAAAAAGCTCTTCCATCACTGAAATCTCTGGAAGTCTCTCGATGCCTCGGTCATCCGAATCTGGCAGGAGAGTTTGCCCTGAAGGGGAGTTCCTTCCTACCGAAGGGGCAGAAGTCGCCTCTTGACTCGTCGAAGGGCGAGAGGGGCTGTTGTTACGACTTCCGCCGTTCCTTCGACCCATGGCTCGTGTCCGAATTGTGAAAATGTTGACAATTATGGTCAGAACAGCTTCAACTGCAAGGCTGAACAAGACACCTAAAAAACCCTCATTAAGTCTACAAGAGCACTGTGCTACCGAATTACTCACAAGAACATACACAAGATACTCACATGCCTACAAGGGCAATCACACGGTCTCAAAACAAATTCACAAGCAAACATCAGATGCACGCTAATCTCCCTCGTAAAACACTGACACAAACGCAGGCATAAACCAGCCAAGCGCACATCTATAAAAACACTCACTTAAAATCTCACTAAGACACACAGAGTCCTCATCGACGAACTTAAAACACTTGCGCATAAGAACTAAAAACCACAATCAGAAACATTCACTCACAAAGATCCCTAAAACAAGCATAAAACACTTGCGCATAAAAGCTCATCAAGAAAAGCATCTAAAACATCCATGCACAATCATAGAAAGATCCGCTTAAAAGATCTCTTTATAACAGATAAAACACTTGCACGTAATTCACTAAAACAAACATCCGCTTAAGAACACTACAGACATAAAACACTTAAACAGTTAAATAAAACACTCGCTTAAAGATTCACTAAAACAGGCATATAAAACACTCGCTTAAAATCCACTAAAACAGGCATAAAACACTCGCTTAAAGATTCACTAAAACAGGCATAAAACACTCATCAAAACACTTAAAAACACGCATCAAAAACTCACTAAAATAAACATCCATAAACATTCATAGACTTACTGAAATATACACAAGTCAAAATCTTGCAAACTTTCATTCAAAACCCATATATTTAAAAAAAATGAAAACACGTAAACTCGCGTGACCACGTACGAGTACCTCACAAATACTTAAACATTCACTCAAAAGACAACCAGCGAATTCCTTAACAATCATGAAATCACACACAGGTCATTCAGTCTACCCGCCAGAAAGTCAAAGCTCGCATCAAAATACCGAAGATAAAACACCAGAAAAAAACACAAAAACAAGACCATTTAA
>NC_091561.1:23460060-23467560 GCF_042767895.1 Penaeus vannamei | reverse complement strand
CTCCCTTGACAGGGCGCTCAAGCGGTCTTTCAGTTCGTTAGCATAGTGATGGGTCGAAAAAGCTATTAAATCACAAAGCACAAGCAAGCGTGACCGCCATACAGGAGAGTAGAAAGAGACGGGAGAGAAGAGAGAGAGAGAGAGAGAGAGAGAGAGAGAGAGAGAGAGAGAGAGAGAGAGGAGGGGGGGGGGGGGAGGGAGAGAATGAAGGAGAGAAAGAGAGAGAGAGTAGAGATAGATAGATAGATAAGGAGTACAAAGCTAGAGAGTAGAGATAGATATGTAGCGAGTGAAATGCTGGGGTTTCCCCTCGTATCCCCTTAACGTACACAATGAGGGTGCCCTCTACGTGGCTGTGTAGTCCCATAAGAAAAACTCTTCGTTACCCGCTACACATGAGGTGCTATTTATAATATTATATATCCACTAAAGGGAAATTAACACGGCACATGCTTCTACGCAAGAGAAAAGATCGTGCTGAAATTGCTGTTTCGCGCTGATGTCACTGCGCAGCCCAAAAATAATAGCGGAGGAACCGCCACTCAGACCCAAGACATCAGAGAGAACACAGAGATAGACTTTGTTTTTATTTGTAATAATTTAATTTTCATTGTGTTCATATTTCATAGATATATATTTTTTTCGTATTGTGAGGCGGTGGAACACACCGGGAACAACAGTGACAACAAATATTTATGGTAATAGTGATTTTCTTGGTTATGTTTATGTATGCTGTCACTCCTACAGTAAAATACAGAACTCGTATTTTTGAGTTTTTTTTTCTGCAACCCTTTTTATTTTGTATTCTATCACTTGGAACATTTTATTTTTACTAGAATCTTTTATTTAATTTAATTTTTGTTTCTATTACGTATGGCCTTGGTTTTATATTAGTTTAATGAGGATTTACATTAGCAATTTTCCTGGGTTCAATGGGTTTATCTGTTTGTTTTACTTGAACTTTAATATTAATATACTAATTAACTTTTACTGATTTTGCCATCTTTGTTTTTAAGTAAACCAGAGACATATATCCAATACCAATCTTTAAGAAAGCAACACCTAAGATATACATATCCTGGCCTAAATTAACATTAAGGGAAGGGCCATAGGCTACCACTTCATACTCTTCTTGAAATAAAGCCGAAATAAATGATAGTACAATGAAACATGGCGAAGAAGTCCGTAGATTTAATGATAAAATATACGTAGCCAAATAGCTGAATAAACGCTACAGATAGATAAATTTCGAGTAGAAAGAGAGAGAGATAGATAGAGAGAGATAGAGACAGTAGAGAGAGAGAAGAGAGAGAGATAGATAGAGAGAGAAGAGAGATAGAGAGAGAGAGAGAGAGAGAGAGAGAATATATATATATATATATATATATATATATATATATATATATATATATATATACACATATATATATATACATATATATATATATATATATATATATATATATATATATATATAGAGAGAGAGAGAGAGAGAGAGAGAGAGAGAGAGAGAGAGAGAGGTGGGGGGTGTATCTGCTTTGTCTTCTGGCGTATATCATTATCCTTTTTGGTGGGTACTCGAGATTCTTTAAGGTTCATAATCCTCGTGATTCTCTGCAGACGACGAGGCTAAAAAATCCGCCTTACACTTGGACTCTAACGGCCCAATCAAGCAAATGCCTCTCTCTTCTCACTAATCTTGTTAAATGAAAGTGCCTGCACTGGATCTACTTTTCATCCTGCAAATAATAATAAAAGGTTGAAAAATTAGGTGTATTTGTTTCCACATGGTCATGTATATATTGATTAATTCTGTTATATAATTATCATTTCCATTACTTTTATTACCTTCATATCATCATTTTTGTTATCTTTATTATCATTAATGGCTACAATATACTATACTGTTATCATTATTGCTGTTACATATCATTGGGATAATGACTTTTGTTTACTCCTATCCTAACAATATATTTTCAACCGTTTTAGATTTTTATTGTATCTTATTCATTAATATTATTATTGTTATTATTTTTTATTCCTTTCTTCTAAATTTATTCCCACAAGGTATTCGCAGCAAATTACCATAGCTGTTGACCAGTAGCTAATCTTTAAATAATCAGTCAGTCAATCATGTTTACCCCTGCACTTGCTGTAAATAAAGACTTTTAAGATTCAACATGACGTCACGAGGCGGGGTTACCATGACTTGATGAAAACAAACCCGTCTTTCACAGACACCTCTCATAGAATAATGAAAAGTCACGTTATCGTGAGAGAAAATATCATATGAATACTTCGATATGTTAAAAAGCGGAGAGAAAAAGCGTTATGAAGTGAAACTATAAGCTGTACAGCTAAAGTGTTTATATCGTATTCCTGCCAAAATTTGGATCGACGATTCTTTAAAGGGGCATTGAGTTGTTCAAACACTAATATGATTGGAAAGAAATGTCAAACTTTTCATATATTCCCAGATCGTGAGAAGAAACCCGAAAAATGGAAGTGATGGGTTCAAACGCGTAAACACTGACAAGAGCGCTTGGGCACTTGGTGGAAAATATGTTTGATTCTGCTCAAAACATTTTATTGTATATAAGACTTTGATTATTGATCTACCTATTAATATATCATACCTTTTCTATTTGTAATGTAAACATATTTTCCATGCTCTCATTAACGTTTACGCGTTTCGTGGCTTGAAACCATTGCTTCCATTTTTCGTTTTTTTTTTTTTTTCTCTGAAAGGTTAAACCTTTCTTTCCCATGGTATTGTGGTCCGAACAACCAACGCCTAAGCTCTTCGGCATTTTTGCCCCCCCAAAAAAGGATAAACACTGCGAATCTGTGAGTTTTTGAATGAACGAGGGTTTGTTCTCACCAAGAGCTGTAAGGTGCGGTTGCTATGCTCAACCGAATCGGTGTATAGGTGCATAAATTATAAAATTTCGTTCGTTGCTTTCAACTGGTTATTAGGGTTATCCTAATTCTCCTTTATTGTGAGGAAGGTGGGAACATATGAAGGTTTCCTAAACGAGATTGAGTGAAAGAATGGTGGGAAGAAGTGCTGTGGGCTCAACCTAATTTTGGTATCCCTGCTCACATAATATTACTTATGATGTAACTTGAGCCCTAAATAAATTCCATGGTAATAGCAATGTCGTCTGACAATTCAGGCAAATTGAAGAGGGAAAATTAAGGGTTTTGAAATATATACTTTTAATATTTCGTATTATAGGTCTACTTTGCATGGATGGTACTACCGCCCCCTTTAACTGGCGTCCCTCTGTAGAGCGCAGTCGTTCGCATGTCGTAATTGCTTGGGCAAAGGCGTAATGACGATTTTGGGTATGATCTGGGCTGTCTAAACATTCACAATGGGATTAAGATCTGGCGATTTTGGTGGACGTGGCACAGCTTAGTCTTTGGGTGTTGCCGAAACCACGCTTTGCACGACACGGTTCGTGTGGATGGGGCTGCTGTCCTGGACGAAGTTTAATGGCTCCGGCTCAGGGAACACCATGGCCATCACCGATGGTAGAAACACTTCGTCCAGGACTTCTACATGGTCGGACTCCGTAAATCTGCTGTGTACATCTGTCAACCCCAGTGGTATCTTACAGTTTATATGCTCTAGCGCAGTGTTTTCCAAACATTTTCGCCTGTTGTACCCTTTATTACTTTCTTGTACTGTTACGTACCCCCCCACCCTCCACCATGGCTAAACAAACTGTTTTAATTAAGATAATGCAAATAATATACTCATGATGAAAAGACTGCATTGCAGGAGTGTTAGTCAATAAATTCAAATTTAATACACGAAAAAAAAATATGATTTAATAACAAAATGCTTGAAAAATACTTACACAACTTAATGTGAGATGTGAAGTGTGTGTGTTCCTTGTTTGTTCACACTACTCTAGCGTAATGTCGTCCCACCAGATGTTGACAGCAGAACAAAAGTGGTCGACATTCCTTGCAGCAGTTTAAAAAAGTAACGAAAATAAATAGGTATGGATATGATAACTCAACGTAAGGGCATGCGGATTCAAGCACCTTAACACAGGCTTCCTACTTGTCTTGCTTATAGCACATTGATATCTGAATGACATTTGATCTTCCTCTATCGTGAGGAAGAGATGCAGATGATTCACTTTCCGAAAATGGTGTGGGATTTGCAGATGAGACCAGGAGGAAGACTGCAACTTGTAGTCTCTCTTCGGCTGCCTCGATCTTTACTGTAGTTACATGCCATCCTTGCACCAGTCAAAATGCATAAGGATCATAGGAACCATTTTGTGGTAATATACTGCGACTCAAATTCAAAATACTTTATTACATTTGTTACAATAGTTAGTCATATTACACATATAATGATATTACAGTACATATAAATATAAGTTAAACAAAGAATCAATGGTTGTACATATGTCTTGTATATTCTTATATTTTAAAACCCTATGTTATTGGTGATTTAAGAGATGTTCCTTTAATTTCTTCTTGAATGTGTTTGAGTTCTGAATGTTTCTTATATTACAAGGTTGTTGGTTCCAGATCACGGGTCCACGTGTCTGTCGTGCTCCTCCCTGTAACATATAGAAGTTAACCTGTCTTGTTTGAACACAGGTTGTGTTACCTACAGTTGGAAGAGTTAAAAGCTATTTTGGATAAACACCATGGATCATTTTATGAATTAGTATGCAAATATCATAGTTGCATTTGTATTGTACTTTGTTCATGTGTGGGGAAAAGTGGTCATACTTCTTTACATCACCAAGTACTACTATGGCAGCAAAGTTTTGTAATTTTTGAATTTTTGGATTTTGACCTTTGTTTATTGTACCCCATATGTTTGAGTAATAATTAATTATACTGAGAACGAATGGTTGTATAACTGATATTCTATTTTCAGTGGGAATTTTTTGTTAAGGCTTAGGTAAAATAGCGTACCCATTATTTTCCTGTGGATGCTGTAAATGTGGTTCTGTCAGTGAGAACGTCTAGTTTTTTTGTTGTTTTTTCATATGTAAGTGCTCAGTCTTTTGCAGCCTTTAAATTTCATGGTCGCAAGTTTACAGGAGAGTTAGCGATGTTTTGGTGACTACTTATGAAAGTTCATTTTGTTTTATCTGGATTCATTTTGTGGCCATTTGTATCAAATTATTCATTTACTTGTGAAAGTGTCTTCTGTTTTTTTTTTTTTTTTTTTTTTTTTTTAATTGTTTACAGAATCACTATGGAGAAATTGTGTATCCTCAGCGTATTGAACAAGAAGGCAATTTTGGGCTATGGTTGACAGATCATTTACAAATATGAACAGGTTTGGGCCTAATATAGATCCTTGTCGAACACCGAAGGATACTATCTGGTTTGCTAATATATTCTTGCTAATTTTGACTGATTGGGTTATATTACTTAGATATGCATCAGTTTTGTGGTTTATTAGTTCACTAATGAGGATTTCGTGGTTAACACTATTAAAGGCCTTGGATAAGTCGTACAAAGTAAGCAAGTTCATATGGTTGTTGTCTATTTTCATAAATCTTATTTGTGATCTGTATTAATGCTGTTTCAGTAGACTTCTTACTTCTGAAACCATGTTGTGTTCTGGATAGTAGGTCAAGTCTCTAGTAATGTTAATTGGTCTGCTACGATTTTGGGGGAACCTCAGACAGTATAGGAAATATGCTAATAGGGTAATAATTATTAACTTTGTCTCCGGATATGAAAACTAGTATGCCATGTATCCAAAGCGATGGGAACCATCGGTGACTAATAATAACGGGTAGGTAAACTGTCTCTGATAAAGTGAAAAGCAATGCCATCTACTCCCACAGCATTTGTTTCACGCATTTGTTATGGCAAGATTACTGTTTCGATTTTAACAGATTGTGGTCTGAAAATATTGGCCGAGGGCTAAATCCTACCTGTATTTTGTTGAGATGCATCTGTTTGTTCACATGCGAGACTCATTCGCAATAATTTTATATTTTAGATTAATTTCTTTATGATGCTTTTTGTTTGGTGCTGGTGTTTTAACAATCTTCCATGCATTAGCAGAGTCATTTTTACAATTAGTTAATTTAGTTATAAAATAATCGTTTTTGGCCATTTGTATTAATGATTTGACAGTTCTCTTCCTCAGTTTATAGTCAGCCTGGAGTGCCATGTCGAATCTGTTATTTCTGAGAGCTTTATGAGCACTATTCCTATCTGTTATGGCTCTCTTGATACCGCCGTTTATCCAGAGAGCAGGAAGGCATCTAATAGTTTCTGTAACTAACGAGGGCCCAGCCCTGTGACGCTCGTTTTCCTCTTCCACTGACGTGGATCCCAGTATCAGGAGTCGTCTTCCCAATACATGGAGGGAACAATGAAGGCATACCTCTAGAAACAAACTGAAGGAGATTAGAGATGACACTGGCAGCTGGATGACCTGTGTCCAACCAAACAGTAGAAGTTGTGTTAGCAAGGCTAAATATCGAGCTCACAAGACTGACACATGGGCTGATAGCTAAGAGTGAAGCACATTGTGAGTGAAGCCAAGAGCCATTTGTGGTCCCACATGTGGAAAGATGTGCAGCATTCTCAGACCAAAGTCGTATGTTCTTGTCTCCCCGATTACACTGAACATGCAGTGAGGAAGGATTGTGACCTAGAAATTCTTATTAGTTTCCCAAGAGAGACTGACATTGTAAACAAAATTTAGTTATGCAGAATATATATCCAGTAACCTTATAATTAGATTTTTAAGATAATATTTACTGTTATTTATTTTTACTTCTAGATACTTTATTTCTTGTTTATCTCTTAAACGTTTTGTGTTTTAATTTTCAATCCCATATCGTATTCGCCACTAATGACCTTAGATGTTGATGAAACAGATAATTTTGAATACTCGTTTCCTTGGCTGTGCATCTAGGGTGTCCACTTCTGGCCTTGTCTCTGGTAGACCCAGTTTCTTGGTGTCTCTGGATTCACTGGGTCACGAATGGCTGCAAAATACTTGATCTTAATATTTCAGCTCATGGTAGTCCTCAGAGTAAAGCGCAATTATTCCACTGTGAATTATCCATGCCATGATACGAATCCCGAGTATACGAACACATGAAGCTTTATCTGATCCGAGCTTTGAAAACAAGTACCAATCTTTCTGGATTAACTCCTGGCATTTCGATTTCATCCACTCCCGAATTAAGATTTTTTTTCTAACAAGTATATATACACAGACACACAGACGTGAATGTATAATGCACACACAAACATAATATATAATATATGATATATATATGTGTATATATCATATATATACCACATTGAACGCTATACCACTGAGCTACGCGACCCACTAAGGAGTGTGCAACTAGGAGCTAACTACTTTCCATAGACATTACCTATCTATTCATACGTGAGTAAAGATAGCGAAGTTTTTCCCACACTCCCCGTGGGCACTTGGTACATATATACACACACATGTATATATATATATATATATATATA
>NC_091561.1:23455060-23457560 GCF_042767895.1 Penaeus vannamei | reverse complement strand
CTCCATGCCCATATTGTTAATCTCGGGAACCAGGATCATATACTGCTGAGGTAAAAAAAAAAAAAAAAAAAGGCTCCAACATGCAAAGCTGCCCACTGTAAATGTGCCCAATGATGTTGACTCAGCAGCCATATTCAAAATCATTCCACCAGAAGCAAATAAAAGAGAGAGATTCTTTTCATCATCAGCTGAAAGCAACTGTAGTGAAACATCACATATCAGAGCCCTTGATAAAGCTGTGGCAGCAATGGAAACTGATAATGAGCTCGAAATAGCAGTTGTTTCCAATACCAAATAAGCGCAACCAAAAGACAAGCAAGTAAAAACAAAATCTGACACACCCCACCAAGAAGAAAACGGTGCCCGACCTAAACCACAACGTGAGTCAATGCAAGCAAAAAAAGACTCGTTTCCGCACATGTGTAAGTCATGATCCCTCTCCCGCCCAAGACCTCAATTCAAAATCCTCCATGGAGGCATCTCAGCTAATCCAGACACTCTGAGTTTGGAAGTGTATGCACGTGAACCAAAAAAGTTTAGAAAAATAGACAGAAGACAACTTGGGAAGATGATCAGAGAAGGCCACATCAGATACCATTTATCCAACCCAGAATATAGCTCTGAGAAGAAGAAAGAATTAAAAGACACCTCTATGAAGGAACCATTGAAATAACACCAGAGATGATAACTGAAACTAACAAAATCCAATGCATAAGAAATGAATTAAAAGCAGCTCCCCAATCAGATAACAAAACACACAAGGAAACACTTGATGAATAGATTGAAAATTATCCAGCATAACACACTCTCATGGACACAGGAAAGGAAAAACGAGCTGTCCGATTTATACAGAGAATCCAACCCAGACATCATCCTTCTCAATAGCCACAGCCGGAAATCCCCGGCAAACATCAAAATCTATCCATACACAACATATCAATCAAACAAGCTAAATGAGTTAAATGATGGCGTGGCGATTGCAATTAAAAGCAATATCAAACATACAATCATTGACAACTTTGATGAAGAATTCATAGCAGTGGAAATTGAAACATCATTGGGACCAATAATCATTGGCACTTGCTATCTTCCACCGAGAAGACCCTATGTTCCATATGGGGATATTACTCGCTTCCTCGGGTATAATAAGCCTGTCTATCTCTTGTGCGATTTCAATGGTAGACACCGCATTCTTGGAAATGGAAACAATAACGCTGTTGGCCACACCCTGGCTTCCCTAGTAAATAGAGGGAGAATGACCATCCTGGGTCCCGATTTCCCAACACACATTACTAATACAAGTGCAAGAACACCAGACCTCGTAGTAGAAAACAAATACGCAAACCTAAACATACATCTGGAACCTGGCAGAGCCTCCATAAGCGATCACCTCCCAATAGAGGCAACCATCAGTGTAAATTCGATCCAGATACCAACAACTCCAAGATATGCCTACAAACAGGCAGACTGGGATAAATATAAGAATAAACTAATAAACAAAATCATCCCTTACCTCAATAATTGCCCAACCGATTTCATTAATTGTAAAATTGACTCATGGTATGAGGATGTACTCTCAGCCAAGAGAGAGAGCATACCAAAGAACTCATTCCAAACAAAGGCACATCCGCTCACATCCCCTGAACTAGAAGACCTAAAGAGAGAATATAAAGATATTCGAGAGACGACAGCCAGAGATAGATGGAATCCAATTCAAAGACAAAGATACTGCAGCATAAGAGAAAGCATGAAAGAAATTAACAACTTATTTAATGAGAAATGGAGACAAAACACAAAGAAAATATCAAATAATGTAAAAGACCCAAAACAATTTTGGCAAGACATTGAAAGATATACCGACATAAGCAAAGCAAAATCACCATATCTTCTCAACTCTCAAAATGAGAAGGTCTTCGAAGGGAGAGACAAAGTGATGCTACACAGTAACTTTTGGAGAAAAACCGTCCAAATCACACCAGAAGAAAACCAGATGTTTGATAAAATGCACGAAGACAACATCAGCGCAAACATAAACAACAGAGGCAGAATATCTCCTGATACCATCGTAGACCTCAGCAAGTTGAGCAATACCTCAAGCCTCACTGAGCCAATAACATCAAGTGAAGTTGTAGAGACCATCAAACACATGGAAAACAAAGCACCAGGAGAAAGCACAATCAACAAAACAGATCTGCAAAACCTTCCACCAGTAATGATCGCCAGACTAACGAATATATTTAACGCCTCACTTGCCTCTGGATACTTCCCAGGAAAATTTAGAGGCCATAATCACTCTCCTCCCCAAGCCTGGTAAAGCCCCAAACAAAGTGGAGAATTTCCGACCCATCTCCCTTCTGGAAGTACCAGGAAAAATCCTTGAGAAAATAACAAACAAACGGCTCTTAAAACATCTCGAAGAAACAAACTATCTAAACGAAAGACAGTATGGATTCAGGAAAAGCAGAGGCACAACCCTCGCCATAGCACTCGCATATGAGGA
>NC_091561.1:23447560-23452560 GCF_042767895.1 Penaeus vannamei | reverse complement strand
TATATATACATATATATATATATATATATATATATATATATATATATGTGTGTGTGTGTGTGTGTGTGTGTGTGTGTGTGTGTGTGTGTGTGTGTGTGTGTGTATGTGTGTGTGTATGTATGTATAGGTAAATAACCAATATTATTCCATTTCAGTTTTGATATTGTGATTGCTTTTCTATCTTTGTGTACACGTTACTGTGTTTCTGTTCAAACACACACACACACACACACACTGTAAGAGCCTTACAAGAGTTTGGTAGATGGCGAGCTTACAGTTTAAGATAGGCAACCAAGATGTCTAGACTCCTTTACTGAATAAGATGTTGGAGTGCGGCTGCTCCTCGGAGCGAGGTGTTGCTCCTTGGCTCCCCGAAAGGAGTCTGCCTGATCTCCTATGCAATAGTCTAAAGATCGCACCAAGTCACGTTGTTAGCATGTGGCGACTGGTGATGAACAACGGATTTTGGGTGTGGTGCGAGGCGAGGAGATGGGGAGATGCACGGCCGACGAGGCAGAGAGCGGCAGACGAGATTTGAAGCGGTGTGTGGCAAGCAAGGTCATGGTGCGACCAGTCAGTGGGATGTTGCTGTTTCCTGCCACGTGGCTGCGATGATGAATCCACATGGCGAGGAACTCGGCTCGGTGTAGAGATGTTTTGGGTGGTCTGCGTCCTTGGTGATATGTGGTCAAACTGGGGTCCAGATATCGGCACAGTGCTGGTGGCAACATATGAGATAAATGCTGAGGGGTCAGCAGCTGGTGCTGAGAATGGCCTGACTTCTACTGCTATGTCAGAATTCAGCAGCGTCAGTTATCCGGGCTTGGGTACATCTCAGCGGGACTGGGTATGGTGTTGATGCGGAGGCATTGTATGAGTTCGCTTTCACTGCTGCCGCCAGTTGTAAGAGCCGGAATGTTGGGCCCTCCAAGAGTTTGGCAGATGGTGAGCTTAGGGTTTAAAGTAGGCAACCAAGATGTCTTGACTCCTTTATTGAATAAGATGTTGGAGTGCGGCTGCTCCTCGGAGCGAGGTTTTGCTCCTTGGCTATGCAATGGTCTAAAGAGCGCACCAAGTCACTTCGTTAGCATGTGACGACCGGTGATGAACAAGCAAGCGTTACATCAATACATAGCTCTTGTGAAAGAGATAAACAACACAACATTCTAATGTCTGGTGTGGCAAGAAGAGAGGAATGAACAGAGGAAGCAATGGTCAGGCGTATGTGCATATGTATATGTATGTGTGAAGATATGTATGTGACAATGTAAGATTATATATATGTGTATCATATAGTAATAAGATATAGATATAGCTGGGTCACGCACACACACATGCGCACACATGCACGCGCGTGCGCGCACACACACATACACACACATAATTATTTATTTATGTATATATGTATGTGTACACACACAAATATATATATATATATATATATATATATATATATATATATATATATATGTATATATATTTACATTTATATGGGTATATATAGAAATGTATAGCTAGATCGAAGAGTAAATATGGCCCGAAGTGAAAATCGGAATATTTTACACACAACACAGATGTTGCATCAACTTCGTGCATAAAATCACATGCGGTCAATCACCTGTCTTCATCCACTTGATATTAACGAACTTGAGGAGTCTGCTCCTGCATAAACACTGCCCAGTGAATATGAAACGTTCACTGTACACCTATGTTTGTGTTTATTTTCTTGTGTGTACGTACCTGTGTTCATTTGTGTGCACGTGCATGTGTGCTTCTGTGGATCTATACCAGTGTTTGCGATGACAGTGTGTGTATTCAGTGAATCCTATAACCTGAGGTGCATTGGTGCAGATCGACCAGTATAGGTTCATTCCTCAGAGTACAATCCCTCATTTCTATCTTCATTCACGCCAAACAGCTTTCTCTGTCTTCTTTACATTCCCCCCCAAAAAAAAAAATATATAAAATTAAAATATATACACACATACATACGTACACACACACGCACACACATACACACACGCATATATATATATGTGTGTGTGTGTGTGTGTGTGTGTGTGTGTGTGTGTGTGTGTGTGTGTGTGTGTGTGTGTGTGTGTATATATATATATATATATATATATATATATATATATATATATATATATATATATATATATATATATATATATATATATATATATATATATATATATATATATATATATATATAAATGAATACATATATCTATCTACCTACCTATATGTATATATGTCTATACATATATATGTATATATATATATATATATGTATATATATATATATATATATATATATATATGTATATATATATATATATATATATATATATATATATATATATATATATTTATGTATATGTATATTATTATTATTATTATATTAAGCTATATAATGAGCCACGAGATTTATACCACCAAAGGGTCAGTGCAGGGCAAGATACAGCTAAGAAAAAATGAATAAAAGAAAGTCAGCTAATTACGTAAGAACATGTTAGCTGACGTTTTAAACTTATCAAGAGTCGAGGAAGTTACAATCTCTGAAGGCAATCTATTCCAAAGTCTACAAATAGCAGTAAAAAACTATCTAGAAAACTGACTTGTAGACGATCGACTTGCATCAAATGTCATTGAATTGAGGGTCATAGAACTTCTGGTAATTCTTGCAGGTTGATAAAAATCAGGTAAAAACTTATAGAGGGGATGTGAATTATCGGTTACAATCTTGTATAAAACTGAAAGAGCCCCAATAACTCTATGATGTCCAATGTCCAAATTTAAGTCAGACAGGAGAAATTTAATGGAATTAAAAGAACGATCAAGCAGTCTTAACGGTGAGCCTGCAGCAGATAACCACACAGGAGAACAATACTCAAAATTAGGCAGAATAAAAGAAAAGAAGTACCTACGTGTAATATTGTCATCTTCATAGATTTTCTTGCACTTACGAATGATGCCTAACTTTGATGAAATTGCCCGGGCCATATTCCTAATATGCAATTCAAATGTAAGCTTTGAATCTAAGGTTCAGGTTATCCATTGAAGTGATTAAGACTCCATTAACCAGCAGACTTTGATGTTGAGGTAACTGCGTTCAAGACCGACTCACAATCATTTCTCTAGACTTAGTAGGATTTAATTTCATTCCCCACCGAGAGCACCAAGACTGAATCATCATCAGGTCTACAGTGAGGCTGTCAGCTACTATTTGCCTAGTTGCTGGAGAAGTATCATGAGCATATGCCAACATTTTATTAGTAATGCCAGACCACATATCGCTTGTATATAAGATAAAGAGCAAAGGGCCAAGAACACTACCCTGAAGAACCCCAGAAGATACCTACCATCAACATGAACAAGCTGCTGCCTACCAGTTAAAAATTCAGTTAAAATACTTAAAACTTTACCACCTACACCATAAGACTGTAACTGTAAAAATTATACCTTTGTGATTAACAGTGTCAAAAGCTGCACTAAAATCAAGTGAGACAAGTCTTGACTTATGACCCTTATCTAAAGCAGACTGCATTTCATGCACCAACATAAGTAGTGCATCATTGCAGCTGAGTCCCTTTCTAAAACCAAACTGAGGTTCTGGAAGAAACGGTCTCAAATGTACAGAAAGACGTTAGACCAGCAAACGTTCAAAAACACTGGATAAAATTGGTGTAATTGAAATGGGCCTATATTCAGTAGGTGAAGACTGTAGTGGGCCCTTGGGAATAGGGGTAACATTACCAAAGCGCCAGCACTCTGCTAATTTAGGAGCTAATTGGCCATTTAGTCTTTTTAAAATCAAAGGAAACAAGCCATTAGGGTCTACTGCACCATATTCATCTAGTTCAGATAACAGATACTTGATTTCAGAGGACCTGAAAGCAAATGAATTAAAGCATGGCAATGGGTGACATGAAGGAAATATCAATATCTTCTAAATTCTGTTTTGAAATAAAACAACCTGCTAACAAGGTAGCTTTCTCAAATGGACTATACGTAACACTACCATCAGGTTTCATTAAAGGAGGAATGGAGGACTGAAGACCCAACAGAGATGTTTTTAGTGCTGACCACCATTTATGCGGCTGTGAGGTTGTGAGAGAACTTCTGTCAAGTGAGCATTGTATTCAGATTTAGCCTCCTTATTAACATTAGTTGCTGTATTTTGCATGGCAACATAATTCTCCCAACAAAGACGAGTACAGTTAGCAGACCAGAGATTGTAGGCAGCATGTTTATCCCTATAAGCCTGGTGACACCGTTCAATAAACCATGCTTTATCATGTGAACGAGATTTCAGGCTTTTGCTGGGTACAAACTTTGTTATGATGTCCAATAATAACAAATTAAAAGCTTTAACAGGACAAGAAACATTGTAAACAGTTCGCCAAACAATGCTATTAAAAGTATGGTATACACCATTCCAGTTAATTCTAGACTTTAAGAAGACTTGTCTAGTTAGCGTAAAATCTGGCATAGGAAAGTCCAGCTCGATCTTACATGCTAGACTACAGTGGTCTGAAGAACCTATTGGCACATTGAAGTTTACATCAACTACCCCTCTCACATCAGTTGGCAAAAGATCCAAAAGATTGCCACTCCTGTGAGTTGCACCACGGACTAACTGCTCACACCCAACTACATCTGCGAAATCTAAGGCAGAAATGCCATGTCGGTCAGTTGGGGACACAGAATTAAGCCAGTCTCGGTGGTGAGCATTAAAATCACTTATAAATATAAAACAAGATTTGCTATCATTCTCTTGAATGATAGCAATATATATATATATATATATATATATATATATATATATATATATATATATATATATATATATATATATATATATATATATACGTATAATATACACATATATTTACACACACACACACACACACACATATATATATGTATATATGTGTGTGTGTGTATGATACAGAGATATAGAGATAAAGAAATAAATATATATATATATAGTTACA
>NC_091561.1:23437060-23447060 GCF_042767895.1 Penaeus vannamei | reverse complement strand
ATACAGAGATATAGAGATAAAGAAATAAATATATATATATAGTTACATATAGTTTGTATATATATATATATATATATATATATATATATATATATATATATATATATATATATATATATATATATATATATATATATATATATATATATATATATATATATATATATATGTAGACAGATAGATAGATATGGATATATATATATATATATATATATATATATATATATATATATATAGATAGATAGATAGATAGATAGATAGATAGATAGATACAAAAAAATATTTATGTTTGTTTATTTGTGTGTGTGTTTGTCTGTTTATATATGTGTGTGACGGATATGTTTATCACTCAACAAGATTAATCTATCATAATTTAAAGGAGCTCTAACACATATTCAAGTACGAAATTTGAATGAAAATATGACTTTTTTCCTCGATAACAACAAATTATAAAAACTCACATATACATGTATGTTAAGTGCTTGCATGCCTTCTCACTTGCAGCTGCCACCGCTGGCTAGTCTAGCTCCCGAAAAAGGGAGCAGCCCTGAATAAGCTTCCCCCTGCCAGTGCATAGCCTCTCCTTCATCGAGACTTCTGCAGTGCCTTCTCATGGCCTCCCATGGAAACTGGGTATCTTGCGGTCTCAGGTTAAACTGTTGGGGATCTCGGAGCAGCAAGAGGCCCCAGAGGTTCAGGGTCATGGCCCACTGCCCTGTGGACACGCCCTGGCTCTGTACCAATTCCTGTTCCTAAGCCCCTTGGGGTTAATGAGACACTCGGGGGAGGTGGTCCTTGTCAGTCCTCCTCCCCCCAGATGAAACCAATCGGCAGTGCTGTGTATAAATGGAAAGGCTGGGAGGAGGAGAAAAAGCTGTCCCACCCAGCAAGTGAGACGGATTGTGGGCCCTGTTGGGAGGGCGGCTGCTGGAGTGCAGTGGAGTGAAGCTTGTGGGGGAAAATCCTTGGGAACCCCACAGGTGGATGATGGGGACCGCAGCCCGCCACCCGCTTTTATATGACTATCCAAGGGTAAACCTCAGGCGGGAAGTCAGGGTGAGGGCTTGGAACGTCCGTTCTTTGCGTCTTATAATTGGTTGCCTTTATTATCGAGGGAACTGGGGAGGCTGAGAGTTGAGATGGCTGCTCTCTCGGAGGTGAGGACCTGGCAACGGTGTGACCAGTGTAGTTGGCTACACTATTAGGGGTCGGGATGCAGTGGTCACCATCTCCAGGAGTAGCCATTACCATCTCCAGTAGACTCCAGCCTTAGGTAGTGGAGGTTACTCCTGTCAATAAGCGTATAATGGTATTGAGACTGAAGCTAGCATTTGGCTTCATGTGTCTTATTGCTGTGTACGCTCCTACCAATGCAAACTTGACGTGAAAGAGATGTTCTGCGCCAAACTTGCATCTGTGGCAGACAGTTGTCCCCGGTGAGATATTCGTATTGTTCTGGGTGATTTCAATGCGGTATCTGGCTGTGATCAAGCTGGCTATGAGATGTCTGTAGGTCCCCAAGGCTCAGGAGCTGATGCCGGTAGTGAGAATAGCCTCCTTTTAAGGGACTTTACTAGGTCCCAGAAATTGAGGATTTCTGGCTCCTGGTACCAGCGCCCAGACCAACATCGTTGGACATGGTACAGCAATGCAGGTAATGCAGACAAGGAGATCAACCACATACTCGTTAGCACTCATTGGAGGATCCTCCAGAACTGCAGGGTGTGTAGGAGTACTGAGTTCTGTGGTACTGACCATAGATTGGTTGTGGCTACCCTCCGGGTCCATTTCAAAACTCCCCAGTGGTCCAATGATTACCCTAGGTTGTTTCATTTGGACAGGCAGAGGGAGGGGGAGTGTTCACGCAGGTTTGCTGAGGCAATCTCTGGTCGTTTCACAATGCTCGACAGTCTAACAGACCCTGTTCCTCTGTGGGATGCCTTCAAGCGTGAAATGCTTGATGAAGCTCAAGAGACTATTGGTGTTCGCCCGAGAGCAATACAGAATTTTATCTCACAGGAGACACTGGATGCCACAGATGCTTGTCATGCGGCTCGTCTGACAGGAGATCGGAAACTGCACTGTTCTCATGTGCGCAGACCTCGGTCTCTGTTAAAAAGGGACAAGGAACAGTTTATTAAGAGTCTTGCAGAGGAGGTAGAAGGCCATTTCTTAGTAAATGACCTTGCATACCAAGCTCTGAAAAAGCTGAACTCCAAGCCATCTTCACAGGTGACAGCAGTTCGCTTATTAAGTGGTCAGATCATCTCAGATCTTGTTATGGTGCGGGAACGTTGGGCTGAGTATTTTGAGCAGTTGTACCAGACTCACCAACAGTTAACTTGGATGCGCGGAGCGCTGAGATTCCGTTGCTAGACCCACCCATCAGTGAGGATGCACCCTCCCTAACATAAGTTAAGGGGGCGATCTCCAAGCTGAAGAGTGGTAAAGCAGCAGGTGTCTGTGGCATACCAGCTGAACTGTTAAAGGCTGGTGGTGAACCTATGGTCCGGGGGTAACATGCTGTCCTGGCTGCCATCTGGCGGTCCGGTACCGTTCTTCCTGACCTGTTGAGAGGTGTGGTCATCCCTCTCTGGAAGGGGAAGGGGGATCGATGGGACTGCAGCAATTACCGAGGCATCACACTGCTCAGTATACCAGGCAAGGTTCTCGCCCACATCCTTCTGAGACGTATCAGAGACCATCTACGGAGGCATCAGAGATTGGAGCAATCTCGATTCACTCCTGGTAAGTCCATAATAGACCGCATCCTTGCGCTTCGAGTCATTGTAGAGCGCCGCCGCACAGTGGTAAAAAATCGCCGATTCGTGGACAAAAGGTCAAAATGTAAAATCTTGGAGAAAAAAAAAACCTACAGAGGGAGCTAGTTTAGATCAGTACAGAGAAGTACTGAACAATCGTTTAATGATAGTTCAGAAAAAAAAAATATATTGATTAAAGATGGAAAACATTGAATTCTTTGTAGGAATTAAATGAGGATGACACATGCCTTTTACAATATCAATATAAGTATGGTATACTGTGTTGTGATGTAGAAAAATGTGACATTCTTTAGAATTTCTTTAGATCATACATTATAAGTGCCTATAATAAAACACGATTCCCAGGCAAATAGAGCAAAAAGAGCCATTACTTTACATAAAAGGGTAGAAAATACAATATGCAATTTTATCAATGTGTAATTTTCCGCGAATATCTGCGATTCTTCTTGTATATGTGTTTGGAAAGTAATCATTAAGGAGTTGCCACGCTTAGCGAGGTTAAAATTCCCGCTCGTCGTTGCTTACTCGCGTTTTCTATTTGCTGATAATCTCTTCCTCCCGATGGTAAACAACAGATCCTTTTACATCCATATCCTAAGGTAATTTTATTTCTAAACCTCAGTTATTGTAAAGATTCATCTGAAAGAAAAGGAAAGGAAAGCTCATGTGGCATAAAAAAAAAAAAAAAATGTTGAAATATATAGGGGAAATGCTAAATGAGAAAATAAAAATATATAATAGTTACCCCTTCAAAAACATTCGTTATTACAGAGAACGGATAATAAACTAAGGATTAACTTTACCTATTTATATCATTCATTAAGTTGTTTTTTTCTAGATGGAGACCTCACTAAAGCGATGAGAGATAATTGAAACATATCTCAATGAAAGTAATGACAGTACACTGGATACTACAATAAACGTAGTTATTAGAAAACATCAACGAAAATATAAACACACGAAAACTGAATTCATTGCTGGCTCTATTTAAACACCAGTTTAATCAATACTGGCGCCAGGCATCAAACAATAGGAATTACTTCATGAAAAAATGCAAATATTGGCTAGATGTAGAGCTAAAATTAGAGAAAGAGGATGATACAAAAAATACGAAGTAGAAGATGGCGCATGTCAAGATACAAGCAGTGCACATTCAACAATGAAACCATTTTCGGAGGTTAGTGACAGGTCTAAAAGACGAAGAACCGAAGAGATACGCTCTAATTATTCAGTTGAAGAGCTAGCGTTTGGAAGCCAAATGAATTTCCGCAAAGTTGGTAAACTTGATGTCTCCGAAGTACGCCAACAGATTCTGCCAACACCCACTCCTCTATCCAAAATAAATGCCCAGATAAAGACGGCAAATCATATTATATTTACGTCTGCACAAGCCCTAGCGATGATGGCAAACACCAATTTATCCAAACAGAACTATATATATATATATATATATATATATATATATATATATATATATATATATATATATATGAGAAAATGCCACAAAATTAACAATTGCAACATTTATCCTTCCTACACAAAACTTCTACAAGAGAAAGAAAAATGCTATCCTGACGATATATACGTAGATGCATTTAAAGCAACAATTCCACTACAGGCTCTCGTAGACCACACCACTAAAGGACTATTAGTACCCTTACAAGCTCCAATTAATATAATTGAAAATAGAGAGAATGGGAGGAACGTTGCATTTGAGCTTTTATGGATATGTGGATATGATGGCAGTGGATGCCATTTAGTTTATAATATCAGGTATGATGATAATCAATACCGTGACATAAATGAAGAGAATATATTTTCATTTTTTATATGTCCATTACGACTAGGGCTTGCAGATTCCCATACACTATTGTGGAACAACCCAGCTCCTTCTTCCCCACTTTACCTTCAAAAAACAAACAGCAGCCTTGATACGATCAGAATGGGAGACAGTCAGAACAGAAATAGAGAATATTGCCTCTACTCATTCATGCGGTCATGAAATAAAACATTAAATAATTGTTACCATGGTTGATGGGAAAACATGTCAAACATTAACCAATACACCATCTGCAGCTACTTGCTACATGTGCAGCCCACCAACAAAACCATCATGTATGAATGACTTAAATTCCATCAGAGCCAAAGAAGTTCACAGAGAGGCTCTTTCATATGACATATATCTACTCCATCTCCTCATCAACACCATGGAGTGTCTATTGCACATTGGCTACAGATTGAAAATAAAAATCTGGGCTGTGAAAGGAAAATAAAATAAAAGGATCATGGCTGAAGAGAAAAAGAGGATACAGAAAGAGATGAAACAGCAACTAGGCTTAAAAGTCGATAGGCCAAGCCAAGGAGCTGGAAACACTAACTGCGGAAATACAGCAAGGCGGTTTTTTGAAGTACCTGACACTGTATCTAAGATCACAGGGGTAAACAGAGATTTAATTTCACGTCTCGGGGTCCTCTTCACAGGTCTTAACTGCGGCTTTAACATTAACTCGGGAAAGTATAAGAACTATGCTATGTCAACAGCAGAACTCTACATTTCTGAGTATCCGTGGTACTACATGCCTCTGTCAGTACACAAAATGCTTCTGCATGGTGCAGATGTTATTCAAGAACTTTGTGTGCCGGTAGGGCATTCATCAGAAGAAGGGATGGAAGGAAAACATGAAGAACTGAGGAATGTGCGTGAACATCATACCTGTAAAACATCAAGGATGAGAATAAATAAGGACCTAATCCACTGGTTACTAATGACATCCGACCCAGTGGTGTCAAGCAGTCGCCCAATATAACAAAATAAGAGAAAGCAGTTCAATCCAGAAGTTGTCCAACTCCTGCGAGAGCCAGATATGTGTGACAATGATAGTGAAAGTGACGATGACTAAAGATAATGGCAATTCTGCTTTTTAAGTTGGTAATGTGTGTGACAGTATGCTGTTGTATATGTCAAAGTTATTGTATCATTTGTATATAATTTTGAATACACTGAATGCTATGTATAGTTTATTGTTATGTATAGTTTATTGTGTAATTCATTATATTTAAGTTAATGGTAATGTGTGTGAGTATGATGTATATATGTAAAAGTTGCAATATTTTATGTTATTATTTGTATATAATTTTGAATACATTAACTGCTAATGTAAGAGTTTCAAGTTCATGTTATGTATAGCTTATTGTGTCATTCATTATATCTAAGTTAATGTTTGGGAGTATGCTGTTGTATATATATTAAAGTTGTAACATTTATGTTATCATTTGTATATAATTTTAAACACATTAACTGCTAATGTAAGTTTATGTTTTATATATTTCATTATGTTATTCATTATATTGAAAATCTAAGGGCCAATATATATATATAAAGCATTTATATGAATATATGCATATTACAAACTGATCGTTCTTTGTTTTTTTTTCCTTCATTGAATGTGAGTATGCACTATAGAGAATCCCAAATCATGCTGTTGAAAAAATCTATGGTAGAAAGAAAGTGTAGTTTAGTTTAGTCCTTTATTTACCACCCTGGCTAACTGCACAGGCGTGGGCAAGCTGTAGTACATTTGATACATGGTCAAAGCATTATATAATAGTATTACAGAATAAATCTATATCATAAAATTATTACGGTCTAAAATATATCATTTAAAGGAAAGGAACGATCAGTAATTTATCTACTCATCTGTCAAGCCGGCATACGGCTTGGGCGTGGAAAGGCAATGTAACATTTGATATGTGGTCATGTGATACTACATTCCAAATTTAGGATATAACATAATTATATCTTCCAAGACATCAGATGATATGAAGTAGTTACATAGTTCTCCAATCCTCATGCTAGGTGGTCTGAAAGGCTTTATTACATGGCACTCTGAGATATAATGTACAAGTGTTCGCTTATATTCTTCATTGCATAATTTACACTTCGTTTCTTCAACATTACAGGCTGTACTGACCTGCCAGTACAATCTATATCCCAGCCTGATTCTTGCGGTCACAATATCACACTGTCTTGTTCTTGTTTTGTATAAACCATAGATGAAAACATCTTGCATAAACCTGTCATAGTGCTTTATGCTACAGCTTTCAGGCCGTTGAGAATTAATCAAGTCAGACAAGTCCTCTTTGAAGGAAGTTTTAATTATGTGTGAAATCCTAGCAAGAGGTACTCCAAGATCTATATCAACACTTTGCTTGTCACATGCTGATTTTGCTAGGCGGTCAGCATGATCATGCCTGGGGATTCCAACATGCGATGGTATCCACACAAAACGTATATCATGGCCTCGTTCTTTTGCACGATACACATTTATCCTTATGTCATTTGCAATATTTCCTTCACCTTTGTCTAGTGTGTTCAATGCCTGGAGAGCACTCTGTGAGTCGCAGAAAATGACTCCTGAGCCTTGACTTAATAGAAATTCGGTGGCTATGAGCATTCCTGCCAACTCAGTTTGCGTAGTGCTAGCCCAGTCATGAACCCGCCTACAATCCTGGTGCTGCAAAATATTGTTTTTATATACGACAAAAGCGCATCCTGCTCGACTCCCAGACTGCAAGGATCCATCAGTGTAGCATTCATACGCATTGGGCATAGTTTCAAGGTGCTCATTGATAATTGCTAAAGCATACTGCTTAAGTACAGCAGGGGGGACACTGTCTTTTTTGGGGGCAGTCGTATAAAATACACTCAGGTCCGACATTTTCCACGGTGGAGCAGAACGTCCATGTAGGGTCTTAGTTATGGATATGTTCAGCTGAGACAAGTGCTTACATGTTACTTGTTGCCATGGATTTGAATTTGAATCGATGTTGCTATTCAAAGTTAGCTCCACTATTCTATGTTTTAGTTGTCTTTGGAACTCTGTACAATAGAGGGGTTCTCTTATTGCTTTGACGCTAAATGTGGTGTTTATGTATAATATTCTTTCATAGACAGACGGCAAATTAAGTTCTGATCTCATATTCACAATCCTCGTTGTCTTTGGGGCGCCGAGAATAAGCCTCATGGCCTCATTTTGTACAATTTCTAAACTAGCCAACTCTGATTCCTTGTATAATACTAGGTGCAATGCATGATAATCTATGACCGACCGTATGTATAACAGGTAAAAGAGTCTAGCAATATTGACATTAATACCATGGTCTTTGCCGACAAGTGTCCTAAGTGGCTTCAGACGTTCCCACAGCCTTTTCTTCAGGTTTTGTATGAACTCTGCATCATTAACAGCCACCCCGAGATATTTGTATTGGTGACAGAGATCTAGCTCAACGTCATTGATGTGAAACCTTGGCAGAGGGATTGTTTTAGGGTTAAGTGCCTTGGTTTTTTCAGTCGATATTATCAAGCCACACTCTGTAGCCCTTGCTGAAAGCACATCAAGGATCTGTTGCATTCTCTCCTCGGATGAGGATTTAATGCAAATATCATCGGCATAGCAAATAATGGAGTCACTGCCCTCAAGTGGTATATCGCCTAGTAATCTATGCATTAGGATGTTAAATAGCATGGGACTAAGTACGCCTCCCTGAGGTGTGCCGAGTTCAAACACTTTTGCATGAGTACTCTTAACACCCCTGAAGAAAACCTGAGCCGATCGATTAGATAGATACACTTGAATCCATGTTAACAGTTTTCCCTGAATACCAAAGCTAGCTAGTTGCTCAAGGATCATTTCTCTGTTTGCAATATCAAAGGCAGATTGAAGATCAAGAAATACGGTTTGCATGCCTGGTATTGAGTTTGTTAAGTATTCTGCAAAACAATGCTGACTGCTACGTCCTGGGAGAAATCCATACAGTCTGGGGGATAACTTAGCATGTATACGGTACATGAGTCTGTTCAGAATTATTCTCTCAAGTACTTTGCACAGACAGGAGGTCAAGGAAATTGGTCTGTATTTGTCAGTGTTGGATTTGGGTATAGGGATGATTAAACTTTTAGTCCAGGAGCTTGGGAGGATTCCTTGTGATAGGCTGAGTCTATACAGGTGTAAGAGTGGGTTGCCTGGCACCTGCGCAATGAGGCGAAGAACACTGTAAGTAATGCCATCCTCGCCAGGGGCTGTTGCCTTGCCTTTCACAAGGGCATTTCTCAGTTCCCACTCGGTTATTTCGGCAAAGTCGGATGGGTCAATAGCAGCACAGGCTACTGCTATATTGAATTTCCTATCTATTTTTGACTTGTCGAGATGGTCTTTTATCCCTTGTGGAAGTGAGCTCAGCTGAGAGTTTTCAGCCCACTGCTCCAGTAGCATATTAGCCTGTTCTTGTGGGCTGTGAAACTGCGGTGTTGTGGGAGCTTTACCTGTCAGCCTATTAATCTTTTTCCATACATCAGCCATGGAAGTTTGACTATTGATGCTTTGCAAAAATTGTTCCCAGTGTTTACTACGAATCTCAGTTTTTAGTTCTCTGAATTCTTTATTGGCTTTAAGAAACTGAATAAGATTGTCTGACGTCTTGTTATCTTTATAGCAATTGGCAAGCTCCTGAACTCGTCGATGTTCCTTGGCTAGAATTGGGTCATTGATCCACCTCGGAGCATGGGAGGCTTGGGGGCTCTTTTTCCTCGAGAGTTTTCGTGAACAGACCCATGTGTTATAGTAGTCAGTGACAACTTTGATTAAATCCTGAGAGAAATTTTCAACTGTTGTTACTTCAACTGTGTTGTACCAATCAAAGACACGTGCCTTGAAGTGATGCTCCAGGCCCGGTGGGATGATTATTCTAAGCCTAGGTGTTTTAGGGGCTGAGTTGCTGTCAACAGTATAGTCAGTTCGGATTGCAAAGTGGTCACTAACTAATTCTCGTACCAGTGAAGTACAGACATTACCATGGACTAGATTTTTGCCAAATACGTAATCTAACCTGCCACCTCCCAAATGAGTTTCTATTTCTGTGTCATATACTGTTAGTGATCTACTATTAATGAAATGTTTGAATTCTTCCCCATTACTATTACGCTGGCTGTCTCCAAAGTGTGGGTGCCTTGCATTAAGGTCGCCCATGCATAACGTGCCTTGGTTGTGAAAATTGGGTAAAGAAACAGCCAGAAATTTTGACGATCTGGCATATATATTATATAGTGAAAAATACCCAGAGGCAGTCTGAATTTTTAAATGATGAAATTGAACATCAGTGTTCTCGGATTTTTTAACTAATTTATGTGGCAATGTTACCTTCACATATGTCAACAATCC
>NC_091561.1:23345704-23350704 GCF_042767895.1 Penaeus vannamei | reverse complement strand
ACAACAACTGGAGGGGACTTGGGGTGCCAAGAAGGTGGGACAATGTTAAGACCTTATACCTTGACATGGTTAAAAGTACTTTTAAGCTGAGGACAATTATCTGTAATAGAATGTACATTATTCATGAAGTTATATGTTTCTTATGTGAACCTAAATTCCGTAATATCACTTGATATAAGCGCATTGAAGTATGATTACATAATAATACACTACTCACATATGGATAGACACACAATTAAATTCATATCATGGAATATGCGTAGTATTTAACCCAGGCTGAGTGACCTAGAGTTTTATATTCGTAAACATAATATTGACAGATTTATGCAAGAACCTTTTGCTGCTGCTGCTAAAATGAAAATATGCAACTTTAATTAAGGGATATGGCTCTTATGTGAACACAGCCATGACTGGATTGCTGACATATGCATGCAACATTGCCACATAAATATTAGTTAAAAAATCCGAGAACACTGATGTTCAATTTCATCATTTAAAAATTCAGACTGCCTCTAGGTATTTTTCACTATATAATATATATGCACAGATCGTCAAAATTTCTGGCTGTTTCTTTACCCAATTTTCAGCAAACTAAGGTAATGTTATGCATGTATGACCTTAATGCAAGGCAAACCAAGAATTTTGAGACAGCCATGTAATAGTAATTAGGAAGAATTCAAACATTTCATTAATAGTAGATCACTAATTGTATATGACACAGAAATAGAAACTCATTTGGGAGGTGGCATGTTTTAGATTACGTATTTGGCAAAAATCTAGTCCATGGTAATGTCTGTACTTCACTGGTACGAGAATTAGTTAGTGACCATTTTTGCAACCTGAACTGACTATACTGTTGACAGCAACTCAGCCCCTAAAACACCCAGTAGGCTTAGAATAATCATCCCACTGGGTTTGGAGCATCACTTCAAGGCACGCAAGTTCTTGATTATAGCAACACAGCTGAAGGCACAAACAAAGAAAATTTCTCTCAGGATTTAATCAAAGTTGTCACTGACTACTATAACAGAAGATCTGTTCACGAAAACTCATCGAGGAAAAAGAGCCCCCTAAGCTCTCCCATGCTCCGAGGTGATTCATCAATGACCTACTCCCAGCCAAGGAACATCGACGAGTTCAGGAGCTTACCAATTGCTATAAAGATAACAAGACGTCAGAGAGACCACACTCATAGCTTTCTGTTGCCAATACAGTTAGTTCAGAGAACTAAAAACTGAGATTCGTAGTAAACACTGGGAACAATTTTTGCAAAGCATCAATAGTCAAATCTCCATGGCTGATGTATGGAAAAAGACTAAATAGGCTGACAGGCAAAGCTCCCACAACACTGCAGTTTCACAGCCCACAAGAACAGGCCATTATGCTACTGGAGCAGTAGGGGCCACAGCAAACTCTCAGCTGAGCTCACTTCCACAAGGGATAAAAGACCATCTCGATGCTCAAAAATAGATAGGAAATTCAATATAGCAGCTCTGTGCTGCTATTGACCCATCCGACTTTGCTTGAATAACCGAGGTGGAACCGAGAGAAATGCCCTTGTGGAAAGGCAAAGTAACAGTTCTATGGCGAGGATGGCATTATTTACAGTGTTCTTCTGCCTCATTGCGCAGGTGCCAGGCAACCCACTTTTTTTACACCTGTATAGACTCAGCCTATCACAAGGAATCCTCCCAAGCTCCTGGACCAAAAGTTTAATCATCCCTATACCCAAATCCAACACTGACAAATACAGACCAATTTCCGGACCTCCTGTCTCTGCAAAGTAATTGAGAGAATAATTCTGAACAGACTCATGTAACTGTATACATGCTAAGTTATCCCCCAGACTGCATGGATTTCTCCCAGGACGTAGCAGTCAGCATTGTTTTGTAGAATACGAACAAACTCAATACCAGGCATGTAAACTGCATATTTCGGGATCTTCAAATCTGCCTTTTGATATTGCAAAACAGAGAAATGATCCTTGAGTAACTAGCTAGCTTTGGTAAACTAGAAAAACTGTTAACACAGATCTGCAGTGTATCATACTCATAATCGATCTACCCAGGTTTTCTTCAGGGGTGTTAAGAGTAATTCCACATGCAAAAGTGTTTGAACTCTCACACACTGGGGAAAGCGTACTTAGTCCCATGCTATTTAACATCCTACGCATAGATTACTATGCGATATACCACTTTGGAGGGCAGTGACTCTACTATTACTATGCCGATGATATTTAGCATTAAATCCTCAGCCTGAGGAGAGAATTGCAACAGATCCTTGATAAGCTTTCAGCAAGGCGCTTTTCAGAGTGAGGCTTGATACTATCGATCTCGAAAAAACCAAGGCACCAACCCTAAAACAATCCCTCTGCCAAGGTTTCACATCTATTGACGTTGAGCTAGATCTCTGTCACCGCTACATGTATATCTCGGGGTGGCTGTTAATGATGGTGAGTTCATACAAAACCTGAAGAAAAGGCTGTGGGAACGTCTGAAGGGGTTGAAATTTAGTATACTCGGCTCTTGGGGACATCATATATTAATGTGTCAATATTGCTAGACTCTTTTACCTGTTAAGGCTACATACGGTCAATCACAGATTATCATGCATTTCAAATTAGTATTATACAAGGAATCTGAGTTGGCTAGTTTAGAAATTAAAGGCAAAATGAGGCCATGAGGCTTATCTCTCAAGTCTCCAAAGACAATGAGGATTGTGGGAATATGAGATCAGAACTTAATTTGCCGTCTGTCTATGAAAGAATATTATACATAAACACCACATTTAGCGTCAAAGCAATAAGAGAACCCCTCTATTGTACAGAGTTCCAAAGACAACTAAAACATAGAATAGTGGAGCTAACTTTGAATAGCAACATCGATTCAAATTCAAATCCATGGCAACAAGTAACATGTAAGCACTTGTCTCAGCTGAACATATCCATAACTAAGACCCTACATGGACGTTCTGCTCCACCGTGGAAAATGTCGGACCTGAGTGTATTTTATACGACTGCCCCCAAAAAAGACAGTGTCCCCCCTGCTGTACTTAAGCAGTATGCTTTAGCAATTATCAATGAGCACCTTGAAACTATGCCCAATGCGTATGAATGCTACACTGATGGATCCTTGCAGTCTGGGAGTCGAGCAGGATGCGCTTTTGTCGTATATAAAAACAATATTTTGCAGCACCAGGATTGTAGGCGGGTTCATGACTGGGCTAGCACTACGCAAACTGAGTTGGCAGGAATGCTCATAGCCACCGAATTTCTATTAAGTCAAGGCTCAGGAGTCATTTTCTGCGACTCACAGAGTGCTCTCCAGGCATTGAACACACTAGACAAAGGTGAAGGAAATATTGCAAATGACATAAGGATAAATGTGTATCGTGCAAAAGAACGAGGCCATGATATACGTTTTGTGTGGATACCATCGCATGTTGGAATCCCCAGGCATGATCATGCTGACCGCCTAGCAAAATCAGCATGTGACAAGCAAAGTGTTGATATAGATCTTGGAGTACCTCTTGCTAGGATTTCACACATAATTAAAACTTCCTTCAAAGAGGACTTGTCTGACTTGATTAATTCTCAACGGCCTGAAAGCTGTAGCATAAAGCACTATGACAGGTTTATGCAAGATGTTTTCATCTATGGTTTATACAAAACAAGAACAAGACAGTGTGATATTGTGACCGCAAGAATCAGGCTGGGATATAGATTGTACTGGCAGGTCAGTACAGCCTGTAATGTTGAAGAAACGAAGTGTAAATTATGCAATGAAGAATATAAGCGAACACTTGTACATTATATCTCAGAGTGCCATGTAATAAAGCCTTTCAGACCACCTAGCATGAGGATTGGAGAACTATGTAACTACTTCATATCATCTGATGTCTTGGAAGATATAATTATGTTATATCCTAAATTTGGAATGTAGTATCACATGACCACATATCAAATGTTACATTGCCTTTCCACGCCCAAGCCGTATGCCGGCTTGACAGATGAGTAGATAAATTACTGATCGTTCCTTTCCTTTAAATGATATATTTTAGACCGTAATAATTTTATGATATAGATTTATTCTGTAATACTATTATATAATGCTTTGACCATGTATCAAATGTACTACAGCTTGCCCACGCCTGTGCAGTTAGCCAGGGTGGTAAATAAAGGACTAAACTAAACTACACTTTCTTTCTACCATAGATTTTTTCAACAGCATGATTTGGGATTCTCTATAGTGCATACTCACATTCAATGAAGGAAAAAAAAACAAAGAACGATCAGTTTGTAATATGCATATATTCATATAAATGCTTTATATATATATATTGGCCCTTAGATTTTCAATATAATGAATAACATAATGAAATATATAAAACATAAACTTACATTAGCAGTTAATGTGTTTAAAATTATATACAAATGATAACATAAATGTTACAACTTTAATATATATACAACAGCATACTCCCAAACATTAACTTAGATATAATGAATGACACAATAAGCTATACATAACATGAACTTGAAACTCTTACATTAGCAGTTAATGTATTCAAAATTATATACAAATAATAACATAAAATATTGCAACTTTTACATATATACATCATACTCACACACATTACCATTAACTTAAATATAATGAATTACACAATAAACTATACATAACAATAAACTATACATAGCATTCAGTGTATTCAAAATTATATACAAATGATACAATAACTTTGACATATACAACAGCATACTGTCACACACATTACCAACTTAAAAAGCAGAATTGCCATTATCTTTAGTCATCGTCACTTTCACTATCATTGTCACACATATCTGGCTCTCGCAGGAGTTGGACAACTTCTGGATTGAACTGCTTTCTCTTATTTTGTTATATTGGGCGACTGCTTGACACCACTGGGTCGGATGTCATTAGTAACCAGTGGATTAGGTCCTTATTTATTCTCATCCTTGATGTTTTACAGGTATGATG
>NC_091561.1:23306151-23313651 GCF_042767895.1 Penaeus vannamei | reverse complement strand
ATCCGCCATAACAATAAAGAGAGATCTATCTGAACCTGTGTTTGTGTCACCCCTTTCTGGATTTACTTCAGCCTGAAGACGTTAGCAGAACAAAGGTTGTACTGAGCATACTTCCCGTTACTTGCCTAGGGTATTTGCTGGACGTTGTCTTATTTATTTATGTGTTTTTTATGTGTTTTATTGTTTTCAAGTGTTTTTTACGTATTTTTACACGAATCCCTTCTGGATTCGTCTTTTCTCGTTTTGCTTTTAACGTCAGTTCCTTTTTAAGTATTGTATTTGATATTTTAGTCCTATTTTAGTAAGTTAACGTAAGTTTTCTTTTCTTATCTTGGTGTTTTTAAGTAAAGTAACGTAATTTTAGTGTGTGAGTTCTTGTTTTACCTTTTTAAGCCTTAAGCAGTTTTAGTTTCAATATTTTATTTCTTTTGCATATTTTAAATAATAGGCTGAGTCACAAGGACTTTTAGTAATATTTCTCCGCTCTGGGTACACGTTACACCTGCGTATGATCCTGGGTCAGTGCCCGCTACCATTTCACAGGCCCAGGATCTGTTTTCACTTGTTCAGGGGAGTGAACGGGACCCCCATTTGCGTCCCTAAGCCGTTCCTGCTTCACGGGAGGCTTCAGCTCGCTTCACGAGGCTGGGGTTTAAGTCGGGCTCCTCATCATAGATTCCTTGGATACGTACATATTTGGTGGCTAGCGGTGAAATGTACCTTTTATGAGCTATACCAGGAGAATATTACGGAGTTCCTTGTAGGCTGAGAACGTCCGGCACAATCAGTTCTTTCCTGTTAGGATATTTTATGCATGTTCATTGTACCTCCTACGGGAGTTTTGGGAGAGCCACTTCGCCATATTATGTGTCTTTTGTTTTCTCTTTCAGTGGTATTTTAATTGTGTAGTTTTCAAGAGCGGTTTTTTTTCTTGCAGCATAATTCTCTTCTCTTGCAGAGTTAGATTTATGTGTCTTAATGCCCGCTCGCCCAGCTAGGCTTACTTTGTGGCTCTCGTCAGTTTTAGGGACACTGTATGTTTCTCTTTTTACGTGTATAATTATCCTTTGGCAGCTCCATGGATCATACAGTGACTTGTGTGTTACGGTGTGTTACAGTGATTTTTGAGTAATATAGTGACTGAAACAGTGCAGTGATTTTGATGAAGGGTGCAGTTACGTGTTAAAGTGTGTAGTGACATTGGAAAAGTGCAGTAACGGGTTTGTGAACAGTACAAGGCTATGAACAGTGAGACGAGGTTGAGCAGTGCAGTGGACTTTGAATCGGTGTAATACAGCCAGATATTGCTGAACGCCTAAGAACAGTACCGAGCAGTGAACGAACAGTGCTGAAAGTTTTACAGACGGTGTTAAGCGTATGTGAACAGTGACAAGATTGTGAACAGTTAAGTCTATGAACGGTGTCTGGTGATATTCGAACAGTGCTTGCTGTGTCTGTGGATGATATAGTTCTCGGAGTGCCTCTCGACTGTATTTGTGGTGCATTGTGTGCAGGATGCCCAAAGGCAAGAACACGGGAATTCGTAGGAATTTACGATCTTCCAGCCACCCTAGTTCCCGTGACCGTTCTCCGGCAGCAGGCTTATCCATCTCTGTCGATCAGCTCCCCATAGTCGTAGGTGGCTCGAATCCAGAGGTACGAGAAGCAGTGAGAGCCATGGAGGGAGAGATTAGTGTGCTGGCCCAAATCCTTGACAAAATCGAAGCCTTGTCAAGTGAACTCAGTGAAGTCAAGGCTCAGACACAGCAGTTCAACGAAAGGCTCGCCCGGCAGGAAGAAGCTGTGTCCAGACCCCGACAGGTAGAAGCAGAGGTCGAAGTTCTTCAACCCCAGGAACCTTCTGCTAGTACTCGGAGGGATGAGGAGATAGAGGAACTACGGCGGCAGTTACATGAAAAGGAAGAAGAACTTCAAAGGGAGAAACAGCGTAATAGGGAGAGACGTAACTTGCAGCCTCCAGAAACGCAGCTCCGCTTCTCAGAGAACCCCGAAGACTACGTCCAGAGGCCGACTTCTGCTCGGCTTCCTCCAGAGCCACGACCACGCAGCTCCCCAGAGTATGCTGATCCTCGACTGCCGCAGGGAACACCGCAACTAACAGCTGCAGCACAACGTGGGTCCTTGGATGACAGCTCTACATCTCGAGCCCTTACTCCAGCTGTGTCCTATGTTGTAGCTCGGGAGTCGGTTCCCCATTTTAAAGGAGACACCTCAGCATCCCAGCCGCTGAAAAGGAACCAGGATGTGGAGGCCTGGATTCGCTCCATAGAGAACCTCGTGAAACCACCTACTGACGAGGCTTACATCCAGGCTGCACGAGCGAACTGTAGAGGCCCTGCAGAGCTTATAATAAACTCTCCCCTGTTTGACTTCATCCGTGACTGGGAGACATTTAAGGCCTCTCTACGCACCAAGTTTAGGGGAACTTACACGTCCGCTGATTTTTATAAGGTGCTTTATGAAAACAGGATGTCTTCAGTGCAGGCTCCCATGGATTTTTATCTCCAGTTAGAAGGTCACGTCTACCAGGGGTATCGCGACCATCGAGAAGCAATAGGTGATCCCTCCGAGCTTGTTCGTCGGGTTTTCCTCTCCGGCATTCCATCCTGGCTTAGGGATTTCTTGGCAGTTAAAGATGACTGCTCCCCCATGCAGCTTGCGGAAACAGCCCAGAGGATATGGAACTCCAGGAACGGGATCAGGCATGAATCAGCTACTCGACATCAGTCTCCAAATGAGTTTCGCCTGGATGACGACCGTGACCACCGCCACTATCCTGATCGCCCACCCAGAGCTCGGGACTTGTATGCTTGCCCTATAGCTGCACAGGTGGACAGAGTGAAGACCCCACAGCTTATTCCACCTCGTGATCCCTGGTGTAGCTTCCATGGAACAGCCACTCACAACACCTCTGATTGCCGAGCAGCTTCTTATGTGACTTCTGCGCGAAACCGACCCCATCCTTCCAGAGACATCACCTGCTACCGTTGCCGAAGATCTGGGCACATGGCTAGACAATGTCCCTTTCCGAGTGGCCAGCAAGGAGAAGCTCCCAGTCCAGCTGGCGGAGTTCCAGAAGGGGGCAGTAACTTCCACCAGTACGCAGACAGAAACCACAATGTCTCAGATAGCCACGTTGAGTTCCCTCGGGTTGTCAGGACGGCCTCTCGTGGGACTCAATATTAATGGTAAGACAACCCTGTGCTTCATTGACACTGGATCTGAAGCCACCTTGATCAAGCCAAGTGCTGTAGCCATGATCGTGTCCCACCAAAAGCTTCAGCACAGGACGTCTACCAAGATTCTCCGAGGAGTCACAGGGCAACCACTCCAAGTATCAACTGAGGTGACACTCCACTTTCAAATGGCTGAGGACTCTGTCATTGTTCATCAGGCCAGTGTGGTTGACGTCTCCTTCCCAGGTGACATACTTATTGGGATGGATCTCCTCAGACGGCTGGACTTCACTTTCTCCTCCGAAGCGTCAACTGGGAATGCCACCATTACTCTGCAGGGACACAAGTTCTCAGTAGTGTATACTGATGCAGAGTCTCTCAAGATCTGTTGCATCAAACCCCTGTCACCTACAGAAGATGCCAGTGAAGATGCACCAGTTTCTGCCCAAGATCCTCAGACCGTTGCAGCAGTGCATCTTGTTCACCGTGCAAGTATTGCAGCTCACAGTGGCTGCTTTGTTGAAGGCTGTGTTTCGCGGAACGGACCAACAGATGGCGATATCCTTGTAGTTCCAGCTATGCCGAAAGGACTTCTTTTACCTCATGCTGTCACAAAGGTGAAGGATCGTCGGTGCTCTGTGTGGGTGGTGAATGCGACTCCAAAACCGATGGTTTTACATAATGGAACACGCCTTGGGAAGGCAGAGCAGGTAGAAGCCATTTACACCAATGACCCATCTCAACAACTGCCCAAGATGCCTGAGGAAGTCGTCGCCAGGTCCAGCTACTGTCCTGTCGAGCCTGATTCCCTTGAGGATGGAGAAACCTTTGACTTTGAGTGGGAAGAAGATTGCTTTGACCGACAATATGGGGTCGAAGACTTCGGCTATGATGATGAGCTGGAGGTTGAACACATGGAGCTGCCACCCTCTATTGCCATTGCTGCCTGTGAAGCTGCCGAACTCCTGGAACACGGTCCAAACCTGGATGACCACCAGATGCCAGATCTCGGCCACCTTGAAGACCCCCAACGCCATCAGCTGACTGAGCTGCTTTGTCGTTTCAAGGGGCTCTTTGATGGTGGTGAAGAAGCTGTAGGTCTTGTACCTGGAATCAAGCATCAGATTGACACAGGAGATGCCAAGCCTGTTTGCATCCGACAGTGGCGATTACCCCATTCAACACGGCAAGTTATTCGTGAGCAGTGTGACTCTATGCTTCGCTCAGGGGTCATTGAGGAATCCACATCCCCCTGGATGAGCCCTGTTGTGCTGGTTAAGAAGAAGGGAGGAGCTCTCAGGTTCTGTGTTGATTACCGTGGCCTGAACGCAGTGACCAAGGGTGATACGTATCCTCTGCCTCTTATCAGCGAACTCATCGATGAACTGGGCCCAAAGAACATCTTTACCACCTTAGATGCCCGCGCTGCATACTGGAGTGTGGAATTGGAAGAAGAGGATCGACCAAAGACGGCGTTTTCAGATGGCTACCGACTCTTCCAGTTCTGCCGTCTTCCTTTTGGCTTATCAACAGCTCCAACCACGTTCCAGAGGACTATGAATGTCGTCTTATCGTCGGTACTGGGACGTCATACATTAGCCTACTTAGATGACGTTATCATTTACAGCCACAACTTCGACCAACACCTCCAAGATCTAGACGAGACCTTGCAGTTGCTGTCATTGGCCGGCCTGAAACTTAACATGGACAAGTGCCAGTTTGCAGCCACAACCATAGATTTCCTCGGCTTCACGATTTCCCCTGATGGAGTCTCCCCTAACAAGGATAAGGTTTTGGCTATCTCTAACACCCCACCACCACGTACAGTTAGAGAAGTTCGTCGTTTCCTAGGAGCAACAGGATTTTTCAGGAAACATGTTCCAGGATATGCAACCTTAGCATCACCATTGCATCTGTTGCTGAAAAAGGATCAAGCTTGGACCTGGGGACCCGAACAACAAGCCGCGTTTGAAACTCTGAAAGAGAAGCTGACATCTGCTCCAGTCTTACGCCAGCCTGACTTCTCTAAGGGATTCGAACTTCACACTGATGCCTCTAGTATTGCACTGGGGGCCTGTCTCATGCAGAGAGATGATGACCAGACACCGCATGCAGTTGCCTATTTCAGCAGAAAGCTCCGTGATGCAGAAACTCGCTATCCAGCCATCGACTTAGAAGCTCTAGCTGTTGTGGAAGGAGTCCGGACCTTCGATTCCTATCTTTATGGAAGGCGCTTCACCGTGTACACCGACCACCGCCCCCTAGTGTATGTGTTCAGCAGGAAAACCAAGTCTCCTAGGATGACAAGATTCGCCCATGACTTGTCTTTCTATGATTTTAGTATCAGGTACAAAGAGGGCCCCACCAATAAAGTGCCAGACTTGCTCTCCAGACAAGTTGCAAAGCTGACAATAACAGAGCTCTCTCCTGAAAGCCTTGCAGAAGAGCAGAAAGCAGATCCTCAGCTTGCAGAGATTTGCAGTTATTTGGAAGGGGGAAACCTGCCAACTAAGAAGCTTCCTCTTCCTCTTGCTGACTTTGAATTGAAGGAAGGCGTCCTCTACCGGTTGAAGAATCTACCAGATCGGATTGTATACCAGTTAGTAGTTCCAGTGACTCTACGAAATTCGGCATTAAAAGCATCACATCTTCCTCCACTTGCTTCTCATCCAGGCATCCATCGAACATTTCAAAATGCAAGATCAATGTTTTACTGGCCAAACATGCTGAAAGATGTACGACAGTATGTAGAATGCTGCGAGATTTGCCAACAATCAAGAGGCGACAGGCAAAAGGTTCCTATGGCTGAGACACCCCTTTCTAACTTTCCATTGGAACGAGTCTCGATGGACATTATGGACTTTGGGCCCAGCATTCCCATCCGCTGGGCGTTATCCATCATAGACCAGCATTCACGGTATTTGCAGATCATACCTCTACGGAAAGTCACTGCTGTCGCTGTCCACCGAGCCTTTCTGGACCATTGGGTAACCCTCTTCGGCCCTCCTAGGGTTATCCAAACTGACAACGGAGTCCAATTCACAAGCAACCTGTTTAAGGAACTCGCTAAACTGATGCATGCTACCAACCACTACACCATTCGCTACCATCCTCAAGCAAATGGTTTGATTGAGCGTACCAATCGTGTGGTAAAGTCTGCCCTTACTTCTCTTGTCAATGATCGCCCACGAACCTGGCACCAGTTTGTTCCTGAGTTGCGGCTACAGATCAACTCAGCTATCCATCGGACCACAGGGGAGCAACCCCTTTACATGCTAACCGGCCGCCATGCTAACTTCCAGATTGGGCTCACCAATGAAGCAGTTTTTGATGAGAACGTGAATCTTCAAGCACGTTTACGAGAGGCCCGCCAAGCAGCTGTGAAAGCCTCTAAGGAAGCACGACAGATTTATGGCAAGCAATACAACAAAGGCAAGAAGGTGGAATTTCAGCCGACTGAAGGTGCGTTGGTATGGTACTTTGAACATCGGCACAAGATGGGCGGTCTACCCCCTCTCACCAGAAAGTGGAGAGGTCCTGCCAGGATCATCAGACGTCTGGGTCCAGTTGCCTTTGAAATTGAAGACCTCGAAACAGAAGTTCAGTTCAGAGCCCACCTGAATCACCTGAAGGCTTATCACCCACCAGCGGAACTGTCGTATGGCACGAGTGATGATGATGACGATGATGGAGACAACGATGATGACGGTACAGATGATCCGAATCCACCAAACCCAGATGACCCTTGGGTTGCTGTGCTTACCTCTCTGGTGATGGAGCCAGAGTTCGACGATAGCGGTTGTGGTTCATTGCGGGCTGCTGAGACACACGCCTCTAGAGAAAACCTGCACCCAGATTAGCAGATGGAGCACTGATATCCTTTTTGTATTATTTGTGTTTTTGTCCTTTCATGATCTGATGTGCAAGACACGTTCAGCTGTCTGCACGCTGTTAGTTTGTTGAGGCAAGTAACGGGGCTCAGGCCAACCTTTCTTCTGTTTCAGGTTGTCTCCGCCTTCTGCTTCGACCCATGGTTATGGGAGGATTGTGGAGGTTCTTCAAACCTCGCCTCTGAGAGACGTAGCAGAATCCAGAAGGGGTGTCCAGATGATCTCCATTTCCCCTGCGTGGGACACTATTTTTTTTATTGTTTTTACCCCTGCTCGTTTTTAGTTAAGTTATCCCTATTTTTAGCTCCGTTTTCTAAGTTGTGTTCATCACGTTTTCTTAGTTTGTTTCGTTCTTTTAAGTAATGACTGATGTCTTTTATTGTTTAAGTTTTAAAGTGTACTGCCTTAATATT
>NC_091561.1:23273008-23278008 GCF_042767895.1 Penaeus vannamei | reverse complement strand
TTTAAAGAAAATGCACGTTATATTCACCCACATGAATAAAATATTTAAGTGGAGTTAGATTTAAGCAATAAAACACGCCAAAGAAAATGCACTCTCGCAAGTAATGAAAATGGGGATTGATTCCCTTAAAAAAAAGCGACGATCTACCATGACGAGAAAACAAAAGAAGGAAAGAAAATGCACTTTGCACGAACACTTTAGATATTTGAAAAAAAAAAAATCACTGCACTTGTAAAAAAAAAAAAAAAAAAAAAAAAAAAAAAAAAAAAAAAAAAGCATGTACACATAGGCGAAGAAAGGGGAAAGAAAAGGAAATTGCCAATGGTGTACTTACAGTTTTTTTCGGAGGCTTGTTCGTGTCATTCCGCCGCTTGCCACCAGTTGTCAGGGGTTTTGTGTTGCCCTGATTTGGTGGGTTATGGAGACACAATTCTGGTTCAGCTGTTTATTGATAGGAGAGGTAGGTAGCGTGGCGCGGGCTGTGTCTTCTGCTCGTGCAATGGTGGGCAAGGTAGCCCAAAGGGCGCGCCGAGCGGGGAGCGCCCCCAAGGAGAGGTGTGGTCAGGACCGTGGGCCCCGGTCAAGTGTGCTGGGTCAACTGTCTTGTGGCTTCGAGCGCTGGTCGCGGGGGGGGGGGAGATAGAGAGAGAGAGAGGGGGGGAGAGACAGACAGACAGAGAGAGAGAGAGAAGGGGGAGACAGAGAGAAAGGTGGGAGAGAGAGAGACAGAGAGAGAGAGAGAGGTGGGGGGAGGGAGGGAGATAGAGAGAGAGTGAGAGTGGGAGAGAGAAAGGAGAGAGAGAGGGAGGGTGAGAGGGAGACAGAGAGAGAGTGAGAGTGGGAGAGAGAGAGGGAGGGTGGGAGGGAGACAGAGAGGGAGACAGATAGAGAGTGACCGTGGGACAGAGAGAGGGGGGGGAGGGAGAGAAAGCGAGAGGGAGAGCGAGAGAGAGAGAGAGAGAGAGATAATAATAATAATAATAATAATCTTTATTTCCAGTTTACGTTGGTTATTCTGTACATAATATATTTTACAGCTATATCATAAAAACATAAAATATCGCATTTCAATTTAACATAACATAATAGTAGAATGAAGTCAATAAAAATGTAGACATTCTTGTTAGACATTCTAACATTAGGTTAGAAAACTGTAAGATAATCCTCAAAATACAAAGCGCGGACTTGACTTTCCAGACAATGTGTAGCATTTTCATAGAGGCTAATGCAAAATATGGCAATAAACAATTTACTCTAAAAAAATATTAAAATACATATTATCATACTATTTCCATAGACTTAATAGCATGAAAATAATATGCAGTACAGTACATTAAAATAAAAATTGAGTCACGTAAAATGCAGTAAGACATTAATATACCAAGTAGTGTTAATTATGTACAGTATACAATTTAAAGTTAGAGGTATACATATATACATACAACATTACATATCAACATAGTTTGTATCCTGAGATACGAGTAGCGTGTAGCATATTTCAGTAAAGTCAAATTAAAAAGTTATACATTGTGTCACATAAAACATATTAAGTGAGATATGAGAATGATTCGTTTTGTTTACATAATAGATATTTCTTTAGTTTATTTTTAAAAGAGAATATAGACCCTGTGTCTCTGATTTCCCATGGAATTTCGTTCCATAAGTGGTCCTCTTACTGACAGCATTTTCGTGCCGGTTGCATTGTTAGTCCTTGGTACATATAGATTGTTCCTTTGTCTGTTTTTTGTACATCTTATCTCTCTTAAAGTAAAAATTTTAAAAAGCCAATCCGGGAGTTGATTGTTGAGTATCTTAAAGACTAAAATACACATGTCATAAAAACATGGATTTTCTACTCTCAGCCATTCCAATTCCTTAAAAACAGGGGATACATGATCATATTTACGTAAACCACCATAGGCGACTTTAGCAGCGAAATTCTGTAGTTTCTGAACCCTTTCAATTTGTGTTTTGTTTGTCGCTCCCAAACTCTTGAACAATAGTTTACAATGCTGAGTACTAGTGATTGTACAACCATAATACGTGTTGATCTTTCAAAAGAATGCCAGTTACTTTTCGAAACATTTCATCAATGTGGGTCAAAGAGCATATATTGGTCAAAATATATTCCTATAATTTTTAACAACCATGTTAGGTTTTATATGATTGCCATTAATATTTAATACAGCATTATCTGGTATCTTCGAAATGGCATGTCGAGAACCGATAAACAGATATTGGGTTTTCTTTTCATTCAAGAGTAAACCATTCTTTTGAAAATAGACCCTGACGGTAAATATAAGATGATCTGCTCTTTCAATCAAGTGAGGAATGTTTTCGATATCTCCTGTCAAAAGTAACTGTGTGTCATCTGTATATTGGACAACAAAGCAATCAGATAAAGACCGTGAGAGATCATTCACATAAATAGAGAAGAGTATTGGCCCTAGAACAGAGCCCTGAGGGACACCAAAGCAAACATTTCTTGGAGTAGATACCGTATTTCCAATTCTTACAGATTGTGACCTATTGGTTAGATAACTTCGGAACCCGAGTGGATGGATGTGTAACTTTATATATTTATTGATTAGCCTTTCATGATTCACACTATCGAAAACTTTAGATAAATCTAACAGAATAAGAAGTGATACATTTTTATTGTCCATATTTTCATACATCTTGTCAGAAACTTTAAGGAGAGCGGATTCTGTGGAGAGGCTTCTTCGAAATCCATGTTGACTTTCAGCTAGCAACCTATTAGATTCCAAAAATGACATGAGCTGCTTACCGACATTTTTTTTTTTTTCAAAAATCTTAGAAAAGATTGGGAGTAGGGATATTGGACGGTAGTTACTTACGTCATCAGTGTCACTATTCTTATGGAGAGAAACAACATAAGATATTTTCCACTGATCTGGGAAAGTGTTAGTGACGATTGACGTGTTTATTATTATTGTGAGATAAATAACGATGATTGACAATGAATCTTTCATGAAGTAATGAGGGATACCATCTGAGCCATATGAATTAGTTTCAGTGAGGGATTTTATGGTCAATATTACCGTTTCACAATCCACTGGATCAGGTCTAAATGTGCTAATTGGACTTCCATTTTCATTAAGACTTCTACTTACATTTTCGTCATTCCTAATGGTCTTCCATGTGGCAGTAATGTCATTTTCATTACTCAGAAATTCTCCATGATTTTTTTTTCTTGGTCTATAAGTAATTTCACATGCCTCTTTTCTATTTTATATTGCTCACGACAAACATGAAAGATTAGACTAAGAAGGTCTCTAGGCTTCACCGCATCTTTGATCTCCTCCTTTATCCACGGGGCTGAGGGCTGGGATATTTTCCTGGTTACGATTGGAGCACAAGAGTCAATACACTTTATAAATACATCATTGAGAGTCTGTACCTGTGAATTAACATCATCAGAATGTAAGATGTTATTTAGTATTGGGGTTTCGTTCAAAAGGAGGTTACAAAAGCTTTCTCTGCTATAGTTTCTCATACATCTGAAAGTGTGAAACACTGGTTTTCTCTTTGATTTACTAATATTCAGAGTTTCAAAGTTAAATATGACTTCAGGTTTGTTTGTAATCATAAGATCTATAAGTGTTGGTCTATCTACGACCTGAGTTAAATGTAAATTCTTTAGACGTTTACACATTTCGTTGTCTGATGCTAAAATATTATCATTAAAATCCCCTACAATAACAACTGATTTTTGCGTTAGCAAATACTCCGTAAACAATCCGAAATGCAGGAAAATGACGGAGCATGCGCATGGGGATGGCGGTAGATGCAACCGACAATAATTGAAGGCAATTTTCTACACTGGATATTGACCCAGATATCTTCAACACCGTCTATTAAATCAACACCTGTACTAATTTCGTTAGAATTGAGATCATTTCTGACATATATACAAACTCCTCCCCCGCGTCCATAATCCTTTCGATAGATACAATAGTCAGTTATGTTAACCAGAGAATCATTTGTACAAGGGAGTAGCCATGTCTCACTTATACATAACACTTCAACATTATTCTTCTTTATAAATATTTCTATTTCATCTTTGTTACTAAGTAGGGATTATGCATATATGTGTACAAGTTTTATAAGATCCCTTTTCTGTTTAACACTATCAGCACTTCCTTTTTGGCCAAAATCCTATTTACCATAAAAATGGCAGAGTTTACTTTTATGTCCGAACGAGTGCCAGGATGCACACTTCACCTTGTGGTCGAATATACACTCAGACTGCTTATGGTTAAATTTCCCACAGTTAAAACACCCATTTCTCAAATTACCCTGATGCTGACTGTTCCCTTCCGAAGATTTCTTATTCAATTGTGGTTAGTGTCCCAAGCATTATTCTGTTGATTGTACCTTTTAGCCTGGGATTGCAAAGAGTATCTAGATGCAATGGGTTCATCATTCATTGATTGTCTGTGATTCTTACGTTGAAAAGAGGAGACACCTGTCCTCTGTTCGATTCATGAAAGTACTCTGTTAATTTAAGGTATGGACATTCTTTATTTATGGTTTTCAACAGCCTGACTACACCATATCTATTCAAAAGTATACCTTCATTGTTGTTTACCATTATTAAACAAATATCGTCTATATAGCCTGTACCAAGTCTAAAGTTTAGTTGGGTTGATATTGTGATTCCATTATTGGAGCTCCATTCCTTTAATCTAGCATTGTATTGATTAACTTTATCATCAAGATTTCCTAAACCGAAAGCTGGTACCAGTTCACACACAGCTATCTCCATGACATGATTTATCTTTTTTAAGTCTAGAATTAGGGACCCTAGGTCATCTAATATTTCATCTACACTCACGTTTTCCATTAGGTCATGGATCCCACAGTACAGGATACATCTGGCTGGAGTCCATTCCAATTTGTCGTTAATCCAGCACCGCGTAAGGTCCATGGTCACTTTGTGGATGGTCCTGATGGAGCAGTCCTCCACGAGATCCACA
>NC_091561.1:23256861-23264361 GCF_042767895.1 Penaeus vannamei | reverse complement strand
TAACCAATGATAGACAGAGCAGTATGCTTAGGGACACAATTGCAATAGTCTGCGAGGACTTGCTTGAGTTGCAGTTGTCTCAGATAGCAGGAGATAAAAATCTATAAGAGATAAGCATTGTGCAGAACTACAAGGATGCAAAAGGTGTCGCAGTTTGCAAGAACTTGTCTTGAACGACGAACTTCCTCGGAAAAAAGAAATAAAAAGCAACAATGCAGAGTTTAACAGTGTGCATTGCAATAGTGCATATGTCTGACTTATAGTAGATGTTCTATCTCATTTCATTAAACTTGTCAATCACACATCACCAACAGCAATTTGATGCAAAGCGATAATGAAAACAGGTAATGCAGTCCTCATAGTTACGGGAGCATCTCATTAAATCAAATATGCTTTCTCAAGACAACATGCATGATAAGACGTAATGCAAGGCAAGAATACACAGTTGGCGCCAAGTCGACTATGTAATTCTTGTGCAATTAACGTGGTTTGTGTGGGATGATGTGCGTACGTGGCTGCATGAGGGGTGAGGAAACTAGTTGAATAAGTGAGCAGGTGAGAGTTATGAAATGAGTAAGTCAGAGTATAGCACACGTAAAAAAATATTAGCATTCAGATTAGATTTAGAAACATTAGTAGCTAGATATAAAGCGAGAGTAAGAGTAAAAATGGAATAGAATGGTATGGAATTGGAATGAATAAGCGACGGAATGGAGGAGAGGGTGGACGGGAGGCTAAGGGAAGGATTGGGTGGAGGGGGGTGGGTAAAAGAGGTATGGGTGACAATGGGGGGAGGGTCTGGTAAGTAGGCGAAGGTGGCATTGTGGGTTGCACTCAATGAAAATAATCACTGATGTGACTGCACGAAAAGAACATTCACATTAATAACAATAAACTTACGGCAATTGCAAGATTAATTAACTGCTATGCGAAATCATACAAAATGGTACTTTAATTAGTATGTAAAATGAATGAAATGGTGACTGGTTTGTTACAGAACAGACTAAGGCTTGTAGAGCAACGCATGACGCAAGAAGGTTTGGGTCAGTTTCCCTGATCTGACAGCCTAAGGAGACTGTAAATAATATATAATTCCAATAAATTCCTTGAGGAAAAGTGATGATGGACCCATCCGTAGAAGGGGGTCATCGACGAGCTCACACGCAGAATGCAAATTGGGTATCCCATCTTCTTGGGGAATACCTGCAATAATCTCACGTATAGTCGTAAAAGAAGGGCACGGCGCGGCCTTTACATTGCCTATAGTGGTAAGTGTGCAGCTTGGCACTTTCAGGACAACTTAAGATTAAGTTACTTCACACTAATTACATGTCCATACCCAGCTGGGGGTCGTCACCAAGGACCATGTAATAATGATGAGGTGAGGTTCGTGATTAATGAAGAAAATGTTTCGAAAATCAAGTCGGCATACTAACAATTATTGTATGAATGGAAAGAAATGGAAAATCATTAGGATAACCAAGTAATTTCGCATTTAGTGATTATTATGAAAGCGAAAATCACGAAAAGTATGAAATCGTAGTAGCTGTATAATATAATTAATCTGTAACACTGAGAGATAATTGAATTAAAATATAAATACAATAGCTTGAATGTATTTTTCGGTCGAGTCAGATGGCTATGAGTAGGTACCTTTACCTGAGTAAGGTCACGTGAGGTCATTTTCCAAACATTCACTAAAAATAGCAATAGCTAGTAGATATAAAATTAAATAATATTGTGAAAACAAGTACACAATAATCAAGAAATTAAATAATCAAATTACCAATAAATGAAAAGAATGATTTACCAATAATAAATAATCAAATAAAAATATCTATAAAGAATAAAAATAATCATAGCACTAAGATCATAAAAGGTGAGATATGTCATCGTTTGACAAGACCTGACCTGACGTGACTTGAACAACTATGTGTGAAGTGACCACACTGAAAAAAGGTATAAAACTTTTTATGTATGAATAACTGAAGTTGATGATCATATAAAAATACGAATAAACAAGCCACATGCTGTATGTATAAATATATATACAGAGAAAAAATATTTATAATGTTCGAAGCCTAACTTCAAGATAATATTGGATAATAAACCTAGGAATCACAAAGACAGAAAATGTAATTAAACCGGTCACTCGCGGTCAAAATGTGGTCATTAAGACAAGGGTAGGTCAGATGAAAATTATACTGAATGCATTCTTTTAACATTTTGTTTAAAATATCATGACATAAAATAATTTAACATTACTGGCCTGAACAGAAATATTGAAAATAGGTAGATAGGGAGGGGAATAACGGGTGGGGGTTAGGAGGGAGGGAGGGGGTTTAGGATGGTAGGGATGGTAATAGCGGGAGGGTAAGGGACAGGGGTAAGTGGGAAGTGTGGGGAAAGAGAAAATGTTTGTTTGTGCATAATTTAACTAAATTATTGAAATATTAATAAATATCCTACAAATGCATACTTAAATTGAGCCTAAATAAATGCACTTAGTAATAATAGGCAAGAATAGAATAAGAGAAAAAAATGTCAAGAATATGACAATGCTTAGGACTCTAGTCACATGACCTACAATGTCTGTAGAAATAGATAATAATTTAGAGAAAATGCACACTATATTTCATCCACATGAATTAAAGATTTAAGCATTATAAAAATTTTATGCTAACTAGGCTAGCATGATCGAGTTACATTGAGGGAAAAAACACGCCAAAGGAAATAACTCTCGAAGGTGATAAAATTTAGAGATCGATTCCCTTAAAAAGACGATGATATACCTTGACGGAAAACAACATGGTAGGCAACAGAAAAAAGGAAAGACAATGCACTTTGCACAGACACTTGTTCAGATATTTAAAAAAAATCACTGTACTGGAGGTGATCGAGCAGGTGCATCTTGTAGGAGGCTTGTAGTTCGAGTCGTAGCTGGATAGTGACAGCCGCCGTCTGCCACCAGTTTGTCAGTGTTTTGTTTTTCCCCTGAGTTTGGTGGGTATTGAGATTCCATTCTGATTTGGCTGTTTATTCAGAAGAGGGTGGTAAGTAGCGTGGCGTGGACTGTCTCGTGCTGTGCAGTTGTGGGCAAAAAGAGCCCAAGGGCCCGTCGAGTGTGAGCGCGCATGGGGAGACTCCCCAAGGGGAGGTCTGTTCAGCACCGTGACCCCTGGTCAATTGTTGAAGCATTCAAGAACAGGGTCGGGAGTCCCTATCGCTGGGGGACGTGGTTAGGTAAGCCTAGCCCATTGTCTTTATCTCTTCCTCCCTCTTTCTTTTTTATGTTTTTTAATTCTTTAATGTTATAAGTAAATTAATCTTGTTTCATTTATGTGATCCGTTTCCTGACTTGTAGTTTGTTTGTTACTGTTTCCGTTGTTGTTTTTGTTGTTGTCTTTGTGAGAGCGTGGGTAAGTTTAGTTGTTTGGTGTTTTGTTTTCAATTAAAGCGTGTTTGTTAATTTGTGCAATTCTGTATTCATTTAAACGTCGGTTTGCGTCGAATAACCATGGAGTTTTAACATAAAAAATCTAATATAAATCACAAAAATGGTATCAATGCTGACAATAATGATTAGTAATGATAACAAGAAGTTGTGATAATAACAACATCGCTAATGATAATGCTTATTATAAAAGAGAAAAATATGATTATTCTGGATATGATAGAGATAAAAATAGTGATATAGCTAATAATAATGATAGAAATAATGATAGTGATAATGATAATCATATCAATAGTAGTAGTGATGATAGTTGTAGTTCTCACATACATTAAAATTTGATTTTAGTTCAGGGTAATTAGCTTAAACAATGTACATAAGCGATAGTCCTCGATAAAAGCTCATTGGATTATGACATTAAAAAAACAGACAAACAAACAAAAAAGAAATAACCTGGCTCGCATATGAAGTAAAAATGTTCAAGGAAGAAGATACTATATATGGAAGAGCCAATCGACAACTTTGTCAGCTACCCCAGTAACTAATATCTAACGTGCTTTAACATTGTGCGTGTTTAAAGGAATGTAGTTTCTTATGTCTTTTGCTTGTATGTGCAGTTGAAAGACCTATACTGTGAGAATGTTGATAAATCGCCCCAGATTTGTGCGTGGGCCCCTGTATATCTTTTTGTGAATTTTGTTACATACAGATGGGTACTTAAGTACTCTGCCACCAAAGAATCCTTAATGAGCGCACCTAACTTACCCATTCCTTGAAATAGCGGGAATTGCTTTATTCTTCGAGCACTATTCATAATGTCGTAATGTTTTTATTCATACTGATATTGTGATTATTGAAATATTAATTTATTAATAACATTAAAGAAAAAAGCGTTCCAAAAATCAAATGAAAAGGTAAACGGATGAGATAGGTAGGACTAATAACTGATTATTTTAATTATTTGTTGTAAAGACAACAAATGATCTTTTATATAACTTTAGGCATGGCAAGTACTCTTGCCAAACGTGGTGATTGGATTAACTGAATGTAGAATATAGCTGTAAGATTGTTGTATTCCAATGACTGATCTGGAATCTGTGTGTAAGACCACGAGTCCCTCCTGCAGGCACGTGGGCCAGGGCTCCCATGATTGCAACTGTTTCAACTTGGATCAATGACCCTGAAGATGTGGCATGCTTTGCTGCGAAGCCAGTGCTTACTGTGTGGTTTATGGGATCCACAGATCCAACCGTGAAGTAGGTTCTACTACCCGGAGGATTTATTTGTACTTGTGCCTTTAGACTGAGCATGCAGTACTTTTTTTTTTTTTTTTTTTTTTTTGACAAGCTCAAGACTGAGAACTCGATCAAGGTATTACCTCACGGCAGAGGTTCTGTACAGTCAGGTTGGGGGGAGCCCATACCCTTGGCGAGTTATTGTGTGAGCTGAAAGTGTATCAACACTCACACTGTGTGTGAGCCAGTTGTCAGCAAACAGGTGGTAGTCTTGCTGTAGGCGTCTGAATACTTTTTGTCTCATGTATGTTTCCCGGGTGCCTGTATGACCTTGGAAAGAACCTGCCTTTTCTTTAGATCGATCCGGGTGTCCAGGGACGGCAGGTTAGCCTCATGAGGAGGTTGGGGGCACCTGGATGATCTAGGCTGCTTCGTTTTGGATTGTCTCCAATTTTTCTTTTCATGTAGTGTTAGAGGCAATTAGGGCTACAGAAGCATAGTCTACAATAGGCTGGACAGCGTGTACACAGAATGCTCTTAGTTCTTTGCGTCCAGCTCCTATGTGTCTCCTGGTCATTACTTTATGACTGTTTTAGTTCGGCCAAACAGGTACTGGATCTCATTTTTGAAAGTGAGTGTGTGGCCTATCCATACCCCAAGGTGTTGATAGTCCATAAACCATTCCAGCTCCATGCTTCAACAGTGAGTTTTGTGTTTTCGACATGAGATTTCAGAGCTATAGCTTTTTATTTTGTTGCTGAAATCTTTAGACCTGTCCTGCAACAATCTCCAGACACAAGGTCCAGACAATGCAGGACTCTAGTGAGGCAGTATTTACCAGAGGAGATGATTGCCAGGTCGTCTGCATAACAGATGATCCTACATCCCTCTGACAGGTATATGTTGAGGATGCTGGACATGAGGATGTTGATAAGGGAAGGACTGGTGGCATGTGCTGAGATAGATGACCTAGGAATCTGACTTTGGCTGTTTTTTTGTTGAAATAGTCAGCTATCCTGGCCAGGAGTCTACCTCTGATTCCCATGTGGATTAGGGTCTCCTGAAAAAAAACTTCCAGGTCTAGGAATACAACCACAAAGGGAGTAGTGCATATTGTGCTTAGGAGTGTGGTGATGTATGCTGGGCTTATGCCCCTGGTAAACCCATGCAGGTGTTCATGAGGGATTCCCATTTTTTATCGGAGCCGATTTAATGCCATTCTCTTGGCTGTATTGCCCAGACAACTGAGAAGAGAAATAGGTCAGTACCTGCTTGGCTCCTTTGGTTTTAGGATGGCAACTGTTGTTGCTTTTTTCCAGATCTGGGTAGCATGGCAGATTGCCAGAACTAGTTAATGAGCTACAGGAATGCAAGCTCGCCTGCAAGATCCAAGTGTGAGATGATGGGGTAGGAGATCCCATTAGAGCCCAGTGTTGATTCAGAACTGGTTTTGTATATTATTCTTAGTTACCTGAGGGAGAGCATGGCATCTGATAAGACCAAGCCTGCCTTGATTTAGGCGTTGTTGTTTTTCTCTCAAATCAGGGTGCAGGCTGTTGTTCCTTGGCATCCCCAACAGCTTCTCTTAAGAGGGTACACACATACACACAACCACACATATACATATATATAGCTAAAGGGTGGGAAAGCTGCAGGCCTATGCGATATTGTAGTGACCACCAAAGCTTTACCAATGTATCAAGCTATTATTTATGACTAATTAGACGTGCCAACGGAGCGGGCCGAGCGGTAAGCACTCTCCGAAGGCACGTTGGGTCTTGGATAAATATTGCAGTCTTACTATTCATAGTATGTAGACAATCCTAACATTACTCTAAGTACACAACGGTGTTTCACAATAAACCGTAAAAACTAACATTTCCGGTGTGGAAAAGGTTAAGGAGCCTGGGCACAGCTTACTAAAACAAGAACATGCAAATAAAAGAAAAGTAAACAAATACATAATAACCAATATTTGATACGGTAACATGGACGAATACATAAAGGACAAAAGTATAGCAGAACCTGCATATACTGCTGGTATACACATTATTTATTTTACAATATAAACAGCCTCGATCCTTCATTCGTTACCGTGCACACAATGATAAATCCAAAAAGAATGCAGCTCACCTACGGCCTCTATAATAAGGACTACCCTAGGCCTCTCTAGGCAAGGATCTCTGACTCACTGCTAGAATACCCTTGATCATATAAATTAACCCGTGGATTGGGAGAGAGAGTACTTGTAGCCTGGGCCGTGTGAGCGTGACTCTCCGTGTCATCTCCCACACCTTCCTCAATGCTTTGGAGGCGGGAACAAACAGTTAAGTGCTTTGTAGTGGTGGACGCTTTTTTCAATATTTAATAAAACTATCTTTCTAGGGATCGGAGACTGCAGTAAAAACATAAATATAACAAAGCAAAGTAAATATATTTTTAGTATTATAAAAAAGAGATAATTCTGCGGTTTCAATGTCCACGGAGGTTGTCCTGGTGATTCCCCATGGCGGTGGTCCCTGGTGGTCATGGGCAGAGACCTTAGGCATCCAGCTTTGCCACGAATAGGTTGGGACCACCTTGATGGCACCTCGTTTTCTTTTGGTTTCACTACAATATCCCTGCTGAACTACTACAGGCCAGGGGTGAGCCAATGGCATGGGGCTTGCATACTGTCCTGGCTGCTATCTGGCAGATCGGTCCCATTCCCTCTGACTTGTTGATGAACGTGGTCATCCCTCTCTGGAAGGGGAAAGGGCATCGTTGGGACTGTAGTAACTACCGTGGCATTACACTACTCAGTATGCCAGGCAT
>NC_091561.1:23229537-23234537 GCF_042767895.1 Penaeus vannamei | reverse complement strand
GGTTTCTTCAATAGTTTGGAGGGGAAACACCGACAAGGTGTTGGACACCAGCCGCTGAAACGACAAATAAAGGCGTATAGTCAAGGCTAAGGGAATATCCCCTTAGCCTTGGGTAAAGTGAAGCTTGACTCGGCCTTTCGAGGGCTGTGAGCAAGCGTGAACCAGGAAAGTGGTTTGCTGGGAAGTGCTTAATCTGCCCAGGTCTAAAGACTGTCAATTAATAATTTGATACTAAAAGATATGTTAAAGTATAAGTTTCGCAACACCTGCATCCTATATACCCCACCATCATTATATTAATGCACCACTGCAGACATTCATTGCTTTTCATTTTACATCATTCATTTTAACAAAGAGTTTCGGAAATAATATAATAAAATAGATTGTCTGACGACACACTTCAAATCACTTTGTATCTCAAAAGTAACTTAATGCTGATATAATAGACATTAATACTTTCTGTAAGTATGTGATTACGAGGGGCGGAGCCAAGTGGCCCATCACACTCAAGTTGACCCCAACCAAACCGTGCTTTGCGATTCATGAGCGCGACTGGAGGTCGTGGTTCGTAGGAGACACCCAAACGAAATAAAAGGAAAATAAGGGAATCGATACCTAAACCTTTACACCCCATCACCCTCGAAGTTTTGCGGCCAAAGCCATTTATTAATGTTTGGTAGCTCAAGAAGCGCTATTTGAGACGATTCATTATTCACACCCACAAATATTACCCACAGTGTGTATGTGTGTGTGAGAGAGAGAAAAAGAGAGAGGGGGGGGTGCAGACACTAGCCTCGATAAGATAGGACTGAAACATAACCGAACACTCACTCCTTGCTTTGCCTAGCGAATCTAAATCACCCCCTTCTTCCCCCCCCCCCCCTTTCCTAACTTTCCTAACTACGTCCAGGTCGTTTGAACAATAGGGAGTAATCTGTACTTCATCACCAATATGTTCGCTGGTATATAACACGTATCTACATCTCCCTCCCCCTTCACGGTCGTAGCTGTCTCGATCGTAATGTGCTTTCATCAGTCGCTTTGATCGACGTGGAGACATTGGGGGGTTACTGATGCTCATGTCCGAGCAAGGTGTCACAGGGATGTGGAGGAAGGGATCAGCACTAGGGGTAGGCACTGGTCATAGGAAACGTCGGTTTCGCCACCAGACTCGTCCACTCGGTAGCCTGATCTCATAGTCCCTGGTTCTTCTGCAGCCCATAACTGTTCCGATCTTGTCCCTGCGTAGCGAAGTCGAGTCCTAGATACGTAGTATCTGTCCCACATGTAACTTGGGCAGATTGCGAGCATGCTGATCGTACTTCTGTCTGACTTATTCGGCTCGGATGGCCGCTCGGCGGTCACAGTCTTCGGATTTCTCCTGCCATTCCTGTGAGAAGAACTCCGGGTGGGCCGGAACGCAAAATCGAAGCGGGCGTCTGTAGAGAATCTGTGCTGGCATCTTCCTGTGGCATTAGGGATGTTGCGCAGTTTGAGGAGGCCTCTGTCGAAGTCTTCGTTGTCGATGTTGCCAGAGGGCGCCGTCTTCATGATGAGGTACTTGGTTGACTTAACAGCTGCCTCGGCATAGCCATTCGACTGAGGGTAATGGGGTGATGATATCACATGGTGAACTCCCCATCGTTTCATGAAGTCCTTGAACTCGGAGCTGGTGAACTGGGGTCCGCCGTCTGTCCTCAGGCGGAGTGGAACACCAACGTCGCGAAAATAGTGGAGTTGGGTGAGTGTGCGTCGGCGGTAGGCAGTTGGTATGACGATTCGTTGGCGGTACAGAACCAGCTCCCCGTCTGCAGAGAGGCTGTCTCAGATTTTCCAGTAGGGGAGCAATGACTTGTACAGGTCGTATCGGTTTAAAGGGAACCCACTAGACACGCAATCCTTAAGGCAGGCATACTCGGGGTCAGCGCTTACTGCTTCGCGTAGCTCTTGCAGGGTTCTATCAGCATCTTGATTCTTCGGGTCAGTTATGGTGCCAATGGTATTGTAGGTCACTATACTCCTCAGGTGGGTTGCTACGTCATTGCAGAGATTCTCGTCCACTGATGTGGGGCGGCTTACTGGAGCTTGTGACAGGGCATCCGGAATGCAAAGCTGTTTCCCAGCTCGCCATACAGCTGTAAACTGGTAAGGTGATATGTGGCCCTTTAAGTGTTGAGGGCGAGGGTTCTCTACTGCGTATGTGTACTTGTTGAAGATCAGTAGCAGTGGCCTGTGGTCGGTCATCAAGGTGAAGTTCGCGATTCCAATCAGGTATGGTTTGCATTTGGCAGTGGCCCAGATGGCGGCGAGCATCTCCAATTCAATGGTGGCATATCATGTCTCGGCGTCAGTTAAGAAGCAAGAACCACACTGAACGAGGCATAACCGTCCCTGTCCATGATCCTATAGTAGGGCGTAGCCAATACCGGAGAGTCGAGAGGTGTCTGTAGCACAATCGGGAGTGATGGGTCGAAGTGTGCTAGCACAGGTGGTTGCGACAGTGCATTGGCAGGTCAGGTAGGTGTGACTCAGCATACCTGTTAGCGTGTTTAACCTCCAATATCTGCTTCGGAAACTGGGGAGAAATGATGGCAGTGCCTGTAAGAGAGGAGGGGAGTCGTGACACCTTCATGCACTTTTATCCTCGCTTTACAAGTCTTTTTTCCCAGTTGAAGTTTTGCTTGAAAAAATCCCAGGGCGGGAGCCATTTCTGATCCATCTACTGGAAAGGTAGTGGTGGAATTTCAAGCTGTTCGAGATGCTTCTTGCCAATGATTATGACATCGGCACCTGTGTCTGGGAGCATCTGAAATCTTGATGATATCTAGTCATAGGTGAGAAGAACGCATAAAGGCTGTGGGGTCTTGCTGTCTGCTGATACACGCCGACAGTTTACTTTACTGTACTCCGATCGGCACACCTTGGCGAAGTGTCCCATCTTGTGACATGAGTTGCTAATGACGTCCTTGGCAAGACACCTGGCAGTCTGGGGCCAGTGTTCTCTGCATTTGCAATTCATACAGATGTCTTCATTAGCAGGGCATTTTCCGGTGTCATGTCGTCGGTTACATGAACGGCAGGAATCAGCGTTAGGCTTGTTCTGACTTCATGGAGGTGAGGAGCAGGTCGTCTTGTCTCACTGTTTCCTCTTGTCGCTTTAAACAGCACACAGTTGACTTGGGGATGAGTGGATGGCTGATGCAGCATCCTTGGTGGCCTTGAACGATCGGCAGCAGGTGATGCATCTGCGTGCAAGGAGATGAGGCGTTGCACGAGCTCTTCATCCTTGACTCCCATCAACAAGATCACCTTGAGCTGTGCCTCCACACAAGCAACTTCCTCGGCTAAGTCCTTTAGTCGTACATAGAAGTCAGAAAATGTTTCTCCTTCCTTCTACTTGCAGCATAGAAGTTAGCATAGAGCTTCGTTGCTCTGGTTCTTAAAGTGCTTCTGGAGCTCGTCAAGTACCTCATCAACCATCAATGATGTGTCATGTGCAATCCCCAGGGTGTGTTCAAGGGTCCGTTGCACGTCGAGGGACACAGACATCCTTAGCTGGATTAGCTGTTTTTCTCTGGCCAGCTTCTGCAGATCAACCATGGTGGCGTAGTCGTCCCAGCTACGGCGCCATTGGCGAAACGTCTGGAATGTATCGTCAGCACATAAAGTGGGTGGTCTGTGGGCGACGGTCTTGCTGGCAGGATGCGTCACTGGTGAGGCACTTGATATATCCATGACGGCAGGGGAAGTATTGACTGATGAGGCTGCAGTGGAAGTAATGGCAGGTGAGGCCTCAGAGGTGGGCATGGCAGGAGTGCAGTCGGATGCAGCAGGGTTGTGCTGTGTGGTTTGTTGTGGTGCTAACAACTTCATTAGGGCTGCAAAGCGTTAAGCATCTTCCTTTCGTCGTGTTTCTTCCTCCTGTCTTCTTTGTTCTTCCTCTTGTTGCCTCTCCTGACATCTTCTTTGTTCTTCTTGTTGCCTCTCCTGATGTCTTCTTTCTTCCTCTTGTTGTCTCTGCTCTTGTTCCTGAAGTCGCTCCTGTCGTTTTCTTTCTTTCTTCAATAGTCTTCTTTCTTCCTTACAGGATCGCCTTTCTTAACTTGGATGCGGGTAGTGTCGAGATCCCGTTGCCGGACTCTCCCATCAGTGGGGACCCTCCCTCCCTAACTGAAGTTAGGGGGGCGATCTCCAACCTGAGGAGTGGTAAAGCAGCAGGTATCTGCTTCATACCAGCTGAACTGTTAAAGGCTGGTGGTGAACCTATGTTGCGGGGGTTACTTGCTGTCCTGGCTGCCATCTTTTGGTCCGGTACCGTTCCTCCTGACCTGTTGAGGGGTGTGGTCATCCCTCTCTGAGTCACCAGAGACTGGAGCAATCCAGATTCACTCCTGGTAAGTCCAAAATAGACCGTTACCTCGCGCTTCGAGTCACTGTAGAGCGCTACCGTGAGTTTGGGCGTGGGCTGCTTGCAGCCTACATCAACCTCAAGAAGGCGTTCGATATGGTACATGGTGCATTGGGAGTCACTTTGGGAGATCCTGAGACTGAGAGGAATTCCAACAAGAATTATTGGAGTAATAGCAAGCCAGTATACTGGTACTGAAAGTGCTGTAAAATGTGGTGAGGGCCTGCCGAGCTTCTTTCCTGTTACTTCAGGAGTGAGGCAAGGCTGTGTCCTCGCGCCATTTTTTTTCAACACGCATGGACTGGATAATGGGCAGAGCTACTGTTCAAAGTCATTGTGGAGCAACACTGGGCAATATGTACATATAAATATATATATATATATATATATATATATATATATATATATATATATATATATACATACACACACACACACACACACACACACACACACACACACACACACATATACATATATATATATATATATATATATATATATATATATATATATATATATATATATGTATGTATATATAAATATATATATTTATATATATACATATATATAAACATATATATATATATAT
>NC_091561.1:23143691-23148691 GCF_042767895.1 Penaeus vannamei | reverse complement strand
AGCAGTGCGGACGCCTGCCTCCATTTAAGGAGGAGTGCAGCTGTTGGGGATATATGTGTGAAGTGTACCATCCAGCATATTGTTTACATCACTAGGCCACACACAACATTCGTCCCTGAGCCATCTGCAACATCTTGAACACTGATGGTGTGTCAGGATACATGTTCTGCTAGGAATGTACAGATGGTTTTTGGTCGCTCAGGTCGTAGCATTTTTGATGGAAGCTTCACAGTGAAGTGCAACATTCAGTAGCAAGGAGAGTCACATTATCTTCAGAGGCTGAAAAATAAGTGTACTAGGCCAGTAAAAAGGGTAAGGAGGATAATATGATACCTTGTTATTCAGATCCTAAGAGCATATAAATAGGCATAACATTTCCTCAGGATTTTAGGAGTGATGGTTTGGATGTTAATTCATTGAGGAAGAAAAATTCACGTAAAAGCCGATTTATGTTAATTGAAAATAAAAGAAATCTGATTTCACCCGTGAATCATTATTTGATTTTCCCAGAAGAATCGATTTAATTACCAAAGTATTAATTTCGTCCGAAGAAATAGTAAGAATAATCATAATTATTATAAGCGCCAATATCCTTTCCCATAACTGTTCTGAAAGAAATACTTAAGTATCTTACCAAGGAACAATTAGTTTTATTCTTGAAAGATCATTAAATAGCCTTATTAAGAAAAAATACTTCTCTATAAAGCTTAGGATTGTGTTTTCTGCATACGTTTCCACTAGCAATTTATTCAAATATAAACATTAAACAATTAATCCCATATACTCCTCAATCATCTCTAGACCTTCGCATGACCGGTCAAATCTATTAAAAATAACCCTGATATAGAAAATCATATTATATTTTCAGATAACTTGAAAATCATTGATTCCGCTCCATATAATTACGATCTTTATACCTTAAAAAGTTTTAAGAAAGTTTTAAGAAAGTAAATCTTAATGAATATTTATCTACATATATTGAACTCCTAAAGTAATAGATTAAAATGGAAAAAAGAAAATAGTTTTCTTGCTTTTTATACACCGCTGCTGCCCAGATGACGCACACGCCTCCTTATCGCAATTTGCTTTCAAAATATTATTTTTTTATTTATTCGTTTTTTATATTATTATTTACTTTTCTAAGAAGGTGGGGAAATTTTTTTTAAAATGAAAATTTCTAAATAATTCGCATTTGCCTGTATACCTTTGAACAGTAAAAGTTAATAAAAACGACAACCTTTATTTTATATTCAAAAGCATGTAACTGGTTTTCTCAAGAATAAGCCTCTGTTAAAAACATTATTCTTTGAGCCTGTTCACACAAGGCGTTGTAAACCGCGGCAACCACCGCGCGTTATTATACAAACGAAGTATTTTGTACCACAGCATAACTGCACTTTTTACCTTCGCCAAGAAGGTTATGTTTTTTGTAGCGCTGGTTTGTTGGTTAGCAAGATAACTTAAAATGTCAAGAACAGACGCCAGTGGTGTGCCTTAGCCCAAATTAGGTGCCGTTAAATTTTAGTGGTGATCCCGATCATGAACCGGATCCAGGAATTATTTTAAGGATTGCCTATCTTTGAGAAGGAGGTTATGTTTACGGATGCCACCATTTTACTCTAGAAAGAGATTTTAGCTGGCAATAACTTTGTTATTATCATTATTATTATCATTTGAGAATGTCACTGAAAACATTCGACTATTTGATGGAACTAATCAAAGATATATTTTCAGCCAATACAGTGATGAAGAATTCCATCTGCCCAGAACAGAAACTTGCCATAACATTTAGGTAGTCCTTTATTGTAGTATTTTATTGGTACAAATCTCTCTATATATAACCCAAACAAATGGCATTCAAGGGTCCACTTGTCATAGAAGTGAATGTAATTAAGGGAACAATTTTAACGTTCATTCCATTGGTTCTATTGACTATTCAGGTCAACGTGGTCTCTTCTCTCAGTGACTGGCATATAGCCAATGATGGTGCCTGCTGCCCTCAAAACGCGCATTTAACCGCTCAGTGTGAACGATAGTATTCATTTGCATGTATGTCAACACACCAAATTTCATGTGCTAGGTGGATCTTGCACACATAGCATCTGAACTATTCCCGAGACAAAAACTGATTAAACGATGGCAAATTTCCAACCACTGCGGTAGCTACTCTACACCAAGGTGGCACGTCGCACATGATACACTATTTGAAAAAGAACATTTAGATATATATACGAAACTTTTCTTACATGCAGTGTGCCATATGTAACATGCCATATTGGTGTTAAAACAAACATTACTATTTTGCAAAAGTATAGGGATTTGATGTAACCTGAAAATTTTTGTTGATTTTTAGTTGCTTAGTCTTTTAATTCTCACATATAAATCTTTTTTTTCTTCTTTTTTTTGACTGGAATTACAGATATTAAGAAAAAAATTCCAATTATGAGTAACTGATATCCCTGTGAAGGATTTCTTGTCTCATGTCATATATGGAGTTCAGATCACAATTTTGATTTTATTCTATTATTAACACACACACACACACACACAAAAAAAACATTTAATATTGTTTAGTTTGCAACTTGTTGGCCAGAGTGATGCTAGAGGTATACTAATGCTCTACAAAAACTCCCATTTTTGAATTCACGGAGGCTTCACCAGAGAGCCATATGGTACGCTTCGTAGTTTTCGACCATTCATGTTTTGCGAGGATTTAGACTAGCTACACAGTGCCAAGTATTTATAATAATAATGATGTATTGTTCATATGTTTGAGCATATGTTAATAACAAAGTTGTGTCTTTTATATTGTATATAACATGAAATTATGTGATATAAGTATGTGCCATTCCTACAGTATTCTGATGAAAGATGGAATAATGCACTCGCCGCATTGATATCATGAATTTGTAACACCTCAAGATATCTGATTTGGAATTTGAACTGCTCTTTCTATATACACCGAGTGCCCACGGGGAGTGTGTGTAAAACTTCGCTATCCTTACTCATGTATGAGTAGATGGGGAATGTCTATGGATGCTAGTAAGCTCCTAGTAGCACACTTCTTTGCAATGGCGGTGGGGGTTCGAATCCCTGTTACAAATTCAGTATTCTGATATTTTTATCAAGCTTTATTTTAGCTGTTTACCAAAGAATAATGTTTTATTTCCCTTTCATTAGATAAAAATATCTAGTCTTTACATGCTTGTGCCTAGGTGCATGCTTGTATGCATGTACCAGCAACCTGTTGTCATCTAGCAAATTTGGATACACTCTTTAAGGCTATTGGCTTGTGAACATGACAATAAAGATTTAACTGACTGCAAGTGTTTTACTTGAGATGGTGCAGCGTTAAAAAATAAAAAAATCTCTGGAAATGGTTAAGCTAGAGGACCCAGCTTTGTTTCAGCCAATTAAGACCTATTTTATCCCTGTGACGTTGAATGCAATGTGGCAAACTTCAATTGGCCAGGATCCAAGAGCAGGGCAAGTTTTGCCCTTGTGATTTTCCCGCTAGATTTAGTTTTTCTTAGTTATAATGTAGTGGAAAATGTTGAATTTTAAGGTCCTGTACAACAGGAGAATGAGGTGATTTAACTCTTATGTCTAGCTTTCTTAAAGTCTTTTTTTTATTTAATATCAATGGAATGAAATATCATTGAGCATAGCATTCAACTCTCAGTTTCACCCAGATTGTCAAGGACATTTCTCGACCTTACAACCTTCATAATGCCGGTGCTGTAATTACTATTTTATGTGGAATAATTGAATAGTCACACAAAACACTGGTATAGAAAGTATTGTGGCAAAATAAGTGCTTGCAACAAAAATCTTGGTGACAAAAAGTAATCGGACTACTTTTAGATGATTGCCAGTTGCCCCTTACACAATGTTTCGTCATTATTAGTCACTTTGCTATGTAAAAGAGTAACAGTTAGTGGTTAGTTTAAAATGCTATTATGAAATATTAAAGTCAAAAATTGGAATTCGAAGGTATCTCATAACATTAAACCATCTGGTAGTCAACTGGAGTCTTTGTGTTAGTAATTAAAGGATGTTATCAGCTATTACGATTAAACTGCGTTAAATTGCGCACTGATGGTAGTTTGAAGCATTAGCCAATAGGTTTCAGAAGTGTGATTGTTGCTACCACTTACCTATCACATTAACACAATAATTTCGTTATTGATAAGGATCTTTAAAGTTTGTATGCACTTACAATAGTTGGTAAAGGAAGCCTTTTTGATGTACAATGATTTTTAGTGACAACTATTGTTCTCTCATTGACTATCAAAGAGAAAGAGAGAGGGGGAGGGATAAAGGGGGAAAAAGAGCGGGAGGGAGGTGAAAATAAACTAGGAAGGTGGTGGGAGGAAGAAGAGGAGAAATGGAAGGGTGGAGAAAGATAAATAGAGATCCAAAAACGGAAAAGGATAGAGAGAAAATAAAGAAATAGAGATAAGGGGGTAGAGGAAGAGATAGAAAGCAGGGGGTGGGGAGAATGAGAGGGGGAAAGGGGAGGGTAATGAAAGGGAAAGGGACAGAAGGGGAGGGAGAAATGGAGATGATTTAGAGGGAGAAAGGAAGCGAAAAGAGAGAGAGGGGTGGGGAGACAGATAAAGAGAGAGAGGAGGGGGTTGGGAGGAAAGAGAGGGAGGGAATGGGAATGAGAGAGAGGAGATATCAAGGAGGTAAGATTCATTATCATTTTTTTTTTTTTTATAAGCTATGAAAATCATTGTCTATCAAATTGTATTGGTTTGTAATTCGATACTATATCAATCGACTTGAAAGTTTCTTGTTCGATATTATAAACTGGGATTCGTAATCTTTACATTTTGGTTATCATCTATTTACATTCAATATTGTTAACTAGGTATTATACCTGTCAATCTGTATTACCTTTATAACAGTGTAATGAGTCGATTTAGATAATCACCGTTTGGTGTATAGACATAATAATATTATGTTATTTACAGCTATGTATCAGGGATGAATAA
>NC_091561.1:23120945-23125945 GCF_042767895.1 Penaeus vannamei | reverse complement strand
TACTATTATTATTGTTATTACTGTTTTCATTGATATTGCTAGTGTCAGTGATAATATCGTTTTTGTTATTATTTTCTTATTACTATTGTTATCATTATCATTATCATTTTTACTATTATCATCATTATCAATCATTATCATTATTTTGATTTTCATTATTATCAGTATTATTATCATTATTCTTGTTATTATCATTGTCATTATCATCATTTTCTGTTTTTGGTACTACTGTTAGAATTATATATTTCTAATGCAGTAACTAAAATTATAACACTTGAAACTGACACATCGAAAACGCTGCAGAATGAACCAAAGCAAAACCAAGAGAATCTCCCGATGAGGGGAACACATTCAATGATAAAAGCTCCAAAAGAAATTTGTGCTTCTTCCGCGATGTAGTCGAGAACATTCTTTCGACGTCATACGAGACGATTGGTGTGTTTTTCAATTAAAAGATTCTGCCAATTCCATTGGATGATCATTTGTCGCTTTCTTATAAAGGTTTTTGCTAATTCTATTCAGTTTCCTTATCCTTTATCTCTGTTCAAAAGGTTTTGTAGTTTAGCCAAGCATGCTCTTCTTTCGAGGTTTTCCGTACGTCACGGCATCCGTCAGCCAAAAGAATTGTTGAAGGAAACAGTAGTCCACGTCCTTCCAGGTTGGTAATTTTTGACAAGACTCATGAAACGTTTGGAGCAACGAAGAGCCTGCGTTCTGCCTCTCCTACAGGTTCAACAGAACTCTTAATTCAGTCATTAGTGATCCTATCTACAAACCCTGCTAAGCATATCTACATGAAAAAGCTTAAAATACACATTTGTACTGTACAACCAACAAAAACTATATCATGCCCTTTTTGCCCTGAAAGGAGGCCCGCGTTTAAACAACCAATACATAGTTAGGATGGTTCGAATGTGAGGAGGTGGGAATTTATGGAAATCAAAGAGTAATATATGGTTCTGCATCATTCTAAGCAGCTACTATCTCTCTCTCTCCGTCTTATATCACCTGGATCCGCTATTTAGATAATGGTAAACTCTTGATATGTTATATGGAAAATAGAGTAATATTTTAGACGCATTTATATTTTCCAGTAATTACAATTATTTCATCATCAAAAATTATGAAATTAATATGCAAAACACGGATTGAATTGGAGATATCGAAAGTAATGGGTTTCTTGAAGAGTTTGGAATGGAAGGGGGTTCGACGGGAAGTGCCCAATCTGACCAGGTCTACAGACTGTCAACCAATAATATGACACTAAACAATATGTTAGTAGTAAGTTCGCTGCACCTACATCCTATATACCCACCATTATATTAATGGAACGCTGCACACATTCACTGTATTTTATTTCACATAATTTATTTTCAATAACAGTTTCGGAAACAATATGATAAATTACGTTGACTGACGATGCACTTTAAATTAGTTTATTTCTCAAACTGTATACTGATATCATGAATATAAATGTTTTCTATAGGTATATGATTGCGAGGGGTAGAGCCAAGTGGCCCATCCAACTCAAGCTGGCCCCACCCAAACCGTGCTTCGGGATTCATGAACGCGACTGGAGGTCGTGGTTCGTACGAGGTACCCGAACGAAATAGAAGGAAAACGTTTACACCCATTACCATCGAAATTTTGTGGGCAAAGGAATTTATTAAGGTTTGGTAGCACAAGAGGCGTTAATTGAAACGATACATTATTCACCCCCATCATCATCATCATGGGGGCTGACGCCGACGGGGGCGCATAGCCGCATCCACCCTTCGCTTCCACCTAAGAGGATCCCTCATGGCTAGACGCCAGGCAGGGACTCGGCCCATCTCTAGTTCTTCACGGCAGGTTTGGTCGATCTGCCCAAGCCATGACTTCCTCGGTCGTCCCACAGGCCTCCTCCACCCAGGGTTGTCTCGAATAGAGACGACCTGATGGGCAGGATCATCCTGAGGAAAGCGAGCCAGGTGGCCGTATAGCCTGAGTTGGCGATCACGGATTGTGCAGATAACAGGGCTTGTGCCAGTCTCACGGTGCAACCGTGCACCCCCCCCAAAAAAAAAAAAAAAAAAAAAAAAACTGTGTCCTGGTTGTTTGAACATGATATAATATGATATATAAGTATATACTCATCCGAGCCTTACTTATTACTTTAAGTATAATTCATGGCCTTCATCAATATTGTTATAAGCACTGTTAACGTCATTGTTGTTTTATAGGAAGTAGATGCAATTATTACAAAATCATTGCAGATCGCCACTAGGAACAAACAACCCAAAGCTTTGTCTCCTTTCTCCTTCCATCCCAAACCCGATGAATTTCAAAGGAAATTTTCCTCTTAACCAAAGCGAAGCCTCTGCGAGCGTTCTCGTCTCCACGGGCTTGAAGCGCTCCCGCCGCAGAACGTGTCTCCAGAGGCTGCCTCCCGCTTCTTGGTTCGGTTCGAAGGAGGTTATGCCGTTCTTCTTTTCGTTTTTCAGCTTCTTGATATTTTTATTATCATTACCTATCGATATGATAACTCTGTTGTTAGGCTAATGATTATAAATATCATTGGTATTATTATCATTCATGTTAATAGTTGAATTCAAAAGCGTCATTATCCTTGTCATCAGTAGCAGTATTGTAATATGTAGTGTTATTTATAATGTTATCATTATCATTGCCATTATTATTATCATTACTACTATTGCTTTTGGTAACATAATTCCATGATGATAATATATCTTTATTGTTAATTTATCATGATTGTCATAATTGCTATTTCCATAATTTATTATTGCTATTAGGATAATGATGAAAAGGATGATTATAATGATGACGATATGATGATGATGATGAAGATAAAAATAAAAATGAGGATGAAGATGATAATGATTGACAATATTACTACCATTACTACTCGTATTGATATTACTATTGTTTTCATTATCATTATTATTATTATCATTATCATTATCATTATCATTATTATTATTATTATTATTATTATTACTACTACTACTACTATTATTATTATTATTAGCATTACTATTGTTATCATTATTATCATCTCTATTATAATTATTATCCCTGTTATTGTTACTAGTACTATCATTATCATCGTTGTAGTTCTTATTATAATTATTATCATGATCATTGTCATTCTTATTATCATTATCATTATCATTTTTATTATCATTATTATTTCCATTACCACTGTTATCATTATCATTCGTATTATGGTAATCGTAATTGTTATTATTATTGTTATTATCATTATTACTTTTATTTTTTTTTACTACTATTACCATTATAATTATTAACATTATGGTTACTTTTATTGTTTTTTATTATTGTTAATATTATAATCATTATCATCATTACTACTTTTACTAGTACTATTATTGTTATTGTAATTATTAATACCATTATCAATATAATCATCATTATCATTGCTATTATCATTATCATCACCATTTTTATTATTATCATTATTATTACCATCATTGATTTTATTTTATCATAATTTTCATAATTTTCATTATTATTATTACTATTATCATTATCATTATTATTGTCATTACTATTATCATCATCAGTGTCATTATTAAATCATTATTAAAATTATTATTATTATCATAATTATCATTATTATTATCATTACTATCATTATCATCATTATATTTATTACTATTATTGTCATAATTAATACCACCATTCTGATCATAATCAATATTGTTATTGTTATCGTAATTGTTTTATCATTATTATTATTGTTGTTTTTGTATTCATTATGATCATTATCATCACCATTATTACTGTTATCATTATTGTTGTTGTAATTCCTATAATTATTGTTATCATTATCATGAGTAATATCATTATTATGTATTCATCATTATCATTACTATCATCATCATCACCATACGTCACAATAAGTAGCAGCATCACCATTGCCATGATCACCACCATAATCCTCCACCTCATACTCAATGGTCATATCCGCATAACCTCATCCTTCCTCGGTGCTTTTCATTCCTCTCCCCACAACTTCCTTTCAATTTTTCCTTTTGTGTCCATCTGCTCCTTAAGACTATGTAAGCTTGGTGAATGACTTGTTAAACCTGACCTGACCGTTTTTAAAACTCAGAGAAGGAAAAAGTTCAGCGGGAGCAACGATGGCTCAAAATAATAATGAAATCCAAATCCAGAGGGATATAAACCAAACATCATTAAATTATCCACTTTTCGGGCAATTCGATGCATTTTGGAGTGTTTAAGATGGGAGTTCAAACCCGCAAGAGCTTTGCAGGTGAAGAAGGCCAGGTGGGAGGGGGGAGGGGGAGGGGGTATGCAAAGATAAGCACGAGGAATTTGCTTATGTCATTGAAAGGGTATGGATATCAAACGCTATCATGTGCCTTAATTTTTATTTAGAGAGCACTGACTAAATCAAAGGAATGATAATAGTATTGCAGTCTTTTCCACCGATATATCTCTTAGATTCGTATGATGTGGTGTCTGAGAAAGCAGCAATACCGAAATAAGTTTTAGTTTTACTAAAGTCTCTTTTAAGTCAGAGGAAGTTTAATGATACGTACTTTGTACGTATAAACCGTATTTTATTTCAATGCGACGGAACAAACCATTTCATTTCACAGACATTAAATTCACCAGCAATTAAGTTCGTTTTTGAGTCTTGTGAAAGCAATGAAAAAGAATAATACGGAAATTGACTCTTATCTCATCCTGGCACTGCCACTGTCTCTTTCGTGTTTGATTTTTAGAAGGAAATAAAAAATAGTCCTGTGAGGTTACAGGAGAGAAAGAGAATCTCAGAGTTAGTAACAATATCTTTACAGCATCTCCATACACCAGGTGTTGCACCACAGCCTGCTACGAAACTGTGGTTCGAAGTTGAACAGATGCAGAGGGAATAGACTGAAGACTGAAGACTCACTCCTATTCTTTGGAGATGATATGATTCTTATTCTCTTTTTTCAGTCATTTTTGGA
>NC_091561.1:23100945-23105945 GCF_042767895.1 Penaeus vannamei | reverse complement strand
TGCCAGTACAATCTATATCCCAGCCTGATTCTTGCGGTCACAATATCACACTGTCTTGTTCTTGTTTTGTATGAATCATAGATGAAAACATCTTGCATAAACCGGTCATAGTGCTTTATGCTACAGCTTTCAGGCCGTTGAGAATTAATCAAGTCAGACAAGTCCTCTTTGAAGGAAGTTTTAATTATGTATGAAATCCTAGCAAGAGGTACTCCAAGATCTATATCCACACTTTGCTTGTCACATGCTGATTTTGCTAGGCGGTCAGCATGATCGTGCCTGGGGATTCCAACATGCGATGGTATCCACACAAAACGTATATCATGGCCTCGTTCTTTTGCACGATACACATTTATCCTTATGTAATTTGCAATATTTCCTGCACCTTTGTCTAGTGTGTTCAATGCCTGGAGAGCACTCTGTGAGTCGCAGAAAATGACTCTGAGCCTTGACTTAATAGAAATTCGATGGCTATGAGCATTCCTGCCAACTCAGTTTGCGTAGTGCTAGCCCAGTCATGAACCCGCCTACAATCCTGGTGCTGCAAAATATTGTTTTTATATACGACAAAAGCGCATCCTGCTCTACTCCCAGACTGCAAGGATCCATCAGTGTAGCATTCATACGCATTGGGCATAGTTTCAAGGTGCTCATTGATAATTGCTAAAGCATACTGCTTAAGTAGAGCAGGGGGGGCACTGTCTTTTTTGGGGGCAGTCGTATAAAATACACTTAGGTCCGACATTTTCCACGGTGGAGCAGAACGTCTATGTAGGGTCTTAGTTATGGATATGTTCAGCTGAGACAAGTGCTTACATGTTACTTGTTGCCATGGATTTGAATTTGAATCGATGTTGCCATTTAAAGTTAGCTCCACTATTCTATGTTGTCTTTGGAACTCTGTACAATAGAGGGGTTCTCTTATTGCTTTGACGCTAAATGTGGTGTTTATGTATAATATTCTTTCATAGACAGACGGCAAATTAAGTTCTGATCTCATATTCACAATCCTCGTTGTCTTTGGGGCACCGAGAATAAGCCTCATGGCCTCATTTTGTACAATTTCTAAACTAGCCAACTCTGATTCCTTGTATAATACTAGGTGCAATGCATGATAATCTATGACCGACCGTATGTATGACAGGTAAAAGAGTCTAGCAATATTGATATTAATACCATGGTCTTTGCCGACAAGTGTCCTAAGTGGCTTCAGACGTTCCCACAGCCTTTTCTTCAGGTTTTGTATGAACTCTGCATCATTAACAGCCACCCCAAGATATTTGCATTGGTGACAGAGATCTAGCTCAACGTCATTGATGTGAAACCTTGGCAGAGGGATTGTTTTAGGGTTAAGTGCCTTGGTTTTTTCAGTCGATATTATCAAGCCACACTCTGTAGCCCTTGCTGAAAGCACATCAAGGATCTGTTGCATTTTCTCCTCGGATGAGGATTTAATGCAAATATCATCGGCATAGCAAATAATGGAGTCATTGCCCTCAAGTGGTATATCGCCTAGTAATCTATGCATTAGGATATTAAATAGCATGGGACTAAGTACGCCTCCCTGAGGTGTGCCGAGTTCAAACACTTTTGCATGAGTACTCTTAACACCCCTGAAGAAAACCTGAGCCGATCGATTGGATAGATACATTTGAATCCATGTTAACAGTTTGCCCTGAATACCAAAGCTAGCTAGTTGCTCAAGGATCATTTCTCTGTTTGCAATATCAAAGGCAGATTGAAGATCAAGAAATACGGTTTGCATGCCTGGTATTGAGTTTGTTAAGTATTCTGCAAAACAATGCTGACTGCTACGTCCTGGGAGAAATCCATACAGTCTGGGGGATAACTTAGCATGTATACGGTACATGAGTCTGTTCAGAATTATTCTCTCAAGTACTTTGCACAGACAAGAGGTCAAGGAAATTGGTCTGTATTTGTCAGTGTTGGATTTGGGTATAGGGATGATTAAACTTTTAGTCCAGGAGCTTGGGAGGATTCCTTGTGATAGGCTGAGTCTATACAGGTGTAAGAGTGGGTTGCCTGGCACCTGCGCAATGAGGCGAAGAACACTGTAAATAATGCCATCCTCGCCAGGGGCTGTTGCCTTGCCTTTCACAAAGGCATTTCTCAGTTCCCACTCGGTTATTTCGGCAAAGTCGGATGGGTCAATAGCAGCACAGGCTAGTGCTATATTGAATTTTCTATCTATTTTTGACTTGTCGAGGTGGTCTTTTATCCCTTGTGGAAGTGAGCTCAGCTGAGAGTTTTCGGCCCACTGCTCCAGCAGCATATTAGCCTGTTCTTGTGGGCTGTGAAACTGCGGTGTTGTGGGAGCTTTACCTGTCAGCCTATTAATCTTTCTCCATACATCAGCCATGGAAGTTTGACTATTGATGCTTTGCAAAAATTGTTCCCAGTGTTTACTACGAATCTCAGTTTTTAGTTCTCTGAATTCTTTATTGGCTTTAAGAAACTGAATAAGATTGTCTGACGTCTTGTTATCTTTATAGCAATTGGCAAGCTCCTGAACTCGTCGATGTTCCTTGGCTAGAATTGGGTCATTGATCCACCTCGGAGCATGGGGGGCTTGGGGGCTCTTTTTCTTCGAGAGTTTTCGTGAACAGACCCATGTGTTATAGTAGTCAGTGACAACTTTGATTAAATCCTGAGAGAAATTTTCAACTGTTGTTACTTCATATGTGTTGTACCAATCAAAGACACGTGCCTTGAAGTGATGCTCCAGGCCCGGTGGGATGATTATTCTAAGCCTAGGTGTTTTAGGGGCTGAGTTGCTGTCAACAGTATAGTCAGTTCGGATTGCAAAGTGGTCACTAACTAATTCTCGTATGAGTGAAGTACAGACATTACCATGAACTAGATTTTTGCCAAATACGTAATCTAACCTGCCACCTCCCAAATGAGTTTCTATTTCTGTGTCATATACTGTTAGTGATCTACTGTTAATGAAATGTTTGAATTCTTCCCCATTACTATTACGCTGGCTGTCTCCAAAGTGTGGGTGCCTTGCACTAAGGTCGCCCATGCATAACGTGCCTTGGTTGTGAAAATTGGGTAAAGAAACAGCCAGAAATTTTGACGATCTGGCATATATATTATATAGTGAAAAATACCCAGAGGCAGTCTGAATTTTTAAATGATGAAATTGAACATCAGTGTTCTCAGATTTTTTAACTAATTTATGTGGCAATGTTACCTTCACATATGTCAACAATCCAGTCATGGCTGTATTCACATAAGAATGATAACCCTTAATTGAAGGTGCAATTTTCATTTTAGCAGCAGCTGCAAAAGGTTCTTGCACGCAAATCACATCAATATTATATTTACGAATATAAAACTCTAGGTCACTCAGCCTAGGTTTAATACTACGCATATTCCATGATATGAATTAAATTGTGTGTCTATCCATATGTGAGTAGTGTATTATTATGTAATCTGTACTTCATGCGCTTATATCCTTTGATATTACGGAATTTAGGTTCACATAAGAAACATATAACTTCATGAATAATGTAGATTCTATTACAGATGATTGTCCTAAGCTTAAAAGTACTTTTAACCATGTCAAAGATTAGGTCTTAGCTTTGTCCCACTTCTTAGCACAGTCCCCTCGGTTGTTGTGCCGGGTGTACCTGGAGGGCTGGTGACGTCACTGGACTCCTCGTCTGACTCGGTGCCGCAGAGATCGTGGTAGTGTTCGTCGCTGCTGCCAGCGCTGACACGCCCACTCTGGTTATCAGCACTGATGTCATGACATCGTATCTGCTCGCTCGTTTCTTTAACACTAATAGCAGCACTAGTATCTCGGCAATGACAGTCCCTGTTCATTGTTTCCTTGTCCTGTCTCAAGTTATTGTTTTCTTGTCTCAGAGCTTTGATTTCCTTTAAAAGCTCCTGCACATTTATGTCACTATGGTCAGCTGGCGTGACGTCACTTCTTCCACATGGTTTTGCGGGGATTCCCCGGCCAGGCCTGCGGTCATCCCTGCCCGAGGGTGAGGGACGGCCGCCTCGGCGGGCGCCTGGGGGGGAAGGGTGGTCGCGGTCTTGAGCTCTGTGATGATTAGCATCATCTTGTCAACCTGCTCCTTCAACAACGCAACCGTGTCGCGTAGTTCGGCTACCTCTGCATCCCCACTCGCCGACAGCCCCGGGAAGTCTCTGCGGCTGGTGACGTCACACACGGCACGGCTGGGCACTCCCCCGGCACGCTGGCCGCGGGTTGGGTTAGGAGGGCCGCGCTGGTCACTCGCGGTCGGTGCCGGGGCCACAGGGGATGGGGTGGAGGGGCCAGGGCAGGGAGGGCCGCGCTGGTCACTCGCGGTCGGTGCTGCGGCCACAGGAGGAGGGGGGGAGGTGCCAGGGCAGGGAGGGCTGTGCACCCCCAGTGCCAGGCAGTCACACCTGCCTTCCCACACCTGAAGCAGGATGGGACGAAGCTCGGTGCATCTGCAGTAGGCTCTCGCCCTGCAGCACTGCGAGGACACTCCTTGGCACTGTGTTGCTCGCCACATGCTGCGCAGCATGCCTTATCCTTGCAATACTTAGCTACATGGCCGCTTCCCATGCAGTTGTAGCATATGACAGGGGATGCCCTCCATGGCCGCACATGGCTGGTGGTCATGTATTTTCCGAAGAAATTGTATGTACTTGGAGGGGGTTGCTCTCCTTTCCATACGATGCGGATTCGGTTTAATGGCTGGCCATCCTTGTACACTCGAATGGCCTTGTGAACTCCATCGAGTGCATATGCGTTGTCAAGGTCAAGGTCCTTGTTAAAATGTGTGACGAGGTATTCGTCATATTTTTCCGATTTCTTCTTTTCATCGCATGATTTGAAGGTAATACCTCCAATAAGTCCCCCAGTAAGGTTTTCTATATAGCTCTGCTGGGAGCGAGCGACATAGATATATGGCGAGGAGAGCGTGTCCCCTCTCACAAGGTCAATGGGTGTAACCTTCAGGTTCGAAGAGGGG
>NC_091561.1:23088445-23093445 GCF_042767895.1 Penaeus vannamei | reverse complement strand
ATCAATATATTAAAAACACATTCTGTACTATCATTTCGTAAAAAGATTTTAACATACCTGTTCATCAACATATCCCATATATGTATATCTATTTTATTTGTTGAAAGAGTATCGTGGCGATAAGTTTAAAAATTAGTTAGATGTGAAAGGTTGTAGAGCGCTTTAAGTTAGTATGGTAATGAAAAGGATGAGGGGAAAGCATACGGAGGACGAAGGCCATTCAGGACTGACACAGAGCCAGCCTCTCATCGTTTCAACACGACTCACACTTTAGGATGTGGACAGTTGGGGATGAAGAGAAGGAAAATGAAACGGGCTGAAGAAAAGACCATGTAAAATTAATTGAGTTGAGTCCTGTGGTCCAAGGTAGAGGTGATCTACATTGGGCCTGTCTCCGTTTCCCAAGCACCCCTACGACAACAACGGGCAAGGATTGGGGGTTTATGATGTGTATAAACAAGCACAAAAACAGGTCCGTCATCATTAACTATAGATTCCTTTCGCGATAGCTACAAAGCAATGCTGCGCGTGCATATCGATAGACAGAAAACATTGTGGCTCACATGTCTGCAGTTGTCTCTTCTTGTTTGGGGACTCGCTTTTCATTTCATGAGATGTAGGTACTGTCGAAGTTTCGAGTGGGAAGAAAATATTATCTGTCACATTCTAATGGATTAATTGCGTTTGAACGGAAACTTTTAAATGAAAGGCTTTAACATTTCCAGTGTATTATGATAATGGAGAAAATTGTTAGCTTTGATATTTACAACTAAACTGATGTAAACTCCTTAATTAAAAGATACCACAAAGAACTTAAGTATAATTTTACTAGTTGACAACACTGCCATTCAGGTTAATTGCGCCACATATCACAGTCCACTTGCGTAAATGGGATGATTGTTAACAAAATTAGAAAGGCCTTCAAACCCTTTCATCATGAAACCTAACATGGGCCAATTGCTATGATTCATCCACCTCTTTTGCTGATAATTGGCTCTTTCTTCTGGTGAAATGTGAATTTTTCAAGACTGCACTTCTATCGGCCATAATGCAGTCACCAATAGTAACTTTATTTAAAAATCCATACTCCACTGTTATGTTTGTCAGAGACTGCATCCTCAACCATGAGAGAGTAGCATAACTGCACCGGTAGGGCTGATTCCTGTTATATATTTACAAGTACTGTTATTTTATAACCATGATTGTGCATGGGCTGTCAAAATGTTTAGCCGTTAAATAAATTTCAAAAATGCAATCAATGATGTATAGGCATTTCAAATTTCCTTCTAAATAATGCTGGCCTGCTTTGACGAATCACTCCTCTTTCTGTGACCAGATGATAAGCAGGTTGACAGCACTTTCACCCAAAGACTATATATTTTGGAAACAATAGCACTTGGAATGCCAGACCTTTCAGTTAAATCCATGTGAAGGAACCGAAACGGAGCTTCATAAATGCAAGTAAAACATGGTCTTTAGCTGAGAGGGTAGAATGACAAGATTTAACTTTTCCTTCTACAAGCCTGCAGACCCACTCAAATACATATTTATTTGGCAAACCAGCATAAAACTTTCAGATCAGTTGATTAGCTCAGCCTTGAGCTTTTCTATGTTATCGGTCTTGTATTATAATTCAGTTTTTAAGCCTTGCAAAGTTTTCTCTTTCATTGTTACTTGCATTATTTGCAAATCTTGCTCTTTGCAGTGTTGTTTTATTATCTCTATCTCCATCTTTCACCTTTGCCTTTTCCAATGCCACTTCATTATGTTGGAAATTTGTAGGAACCCAGTCAACATTGTCAGGAATGTTTAATTCTTTACCTGGAAAAGTGAATACTAATTCTAATCAACACAGTAATGGCCTAATGGATTAAACATCTTTACACTACCTATATAAATAGAACTACATTGTTTTAACTTACCACTATGAGACATTAATTGATAAATGAAATATAACGTTGGTCATTGTTAAATGCGTTATTATACAAAAATGTAATCAATTGCCGGAGATAAGATGTTTGCTACAAACTTTGTCTGGGGGTTTGTTTCTCTGACCAACTCTTCCAATCGTCTTATCAACGCGCGAATCTATCCAGAACGCCGTCGTTTTCGATGGGTCTTTATATGGTATTTTGAAAGAAGGAAGAGAATTGTTCCTGCCCTCTCGACTTTGACAAATAACTACACAACTGCCTGGCGTTTCTAGCTACATTGCAAACAACACAAGCGAGGCTTTATGCCAGTTTATATGCGTGTGCATGTGATGTCAACAAAAACATTGAAATTGGTCTATATTACAGTGACCATTTTTTTTATCAGTGATGGATCATGCATGTTTTAGACAACCATTGCAGCTTTGCTAATCATCCACTTTGTACAGGATATACCAGATGGATCTATAGCCCAGTCAGCTGGCCTCGACTTGTTGCTTATCAGGTAATAGCTCTGGCATTTTTTCGTCTGTTTTAACGAATTGTTCCACAATAGCCAATGTCCAAGTAAGATTTTTGAATAAAGAAGTCAGCATATATGTGGTCCTCTTTGATTGTTAGAGATTTCGACAACTGGAAATAAACTCTTTCTCTTGAATCTAAACATTGATTTTGTCTCTCCCACAATAAATATATTTCTGCTTGACTACATCCTTTACCCACACCTTACACCCTTTTTTATGGGCTTTATTGGCGTAAATCACTTGATGGTGCTTTTGCCCTTGAACTTGTTCATACTTTTATTAATATCCTGCAATTGATTATGACTGTAACAAGTCCGGGATTGTTTGTTCAGGTGATCAGTTATAGGTCTAATTTTATTAAGCCTGTAATAGTTTTGGTCATTCCTTATGGGCAGTTAATAATTGTCATTAATATGAAGATTTGCTAGAAATCAGGTAAATTTGTCGCCCTGTATAGCATTTGCTATGTGCCTGTCTCTTAAGCAGGTGTTTGTTGACAAGTAATCTTGATATCAAGACTACTTTTCCTTAACCATCAGTAGCTTTATACATAAAAATATCTTTAACTCTGACAGCATGAAGGGTTTCTCCTTTTGAACTGCATAAGGATTTGTTTGATGAACAAAATTTTCAGTGTTAACAGGTTTATCAAACACAGCTGAAGGTGTTTCTTCTGTCAAATCTGTCACAGCAGATGTCAATGGCTGTTGGAAATGGGAACGCCTTCACCATGTCATATGTCCAAATTTGATAATAGATATCTCTTCTAGTACACACATAAGCATGCATACATGCACGCAGACATACATACTTATATATATATTTATATATATGTAGGCATGTGTATATATGTATATGTATGTGTATATATGTATATATATTTGAATGTACACATATATGTTTGTATATATCAACAAATGGGCATCCACCCTTCGCTTCCAGCCACGGGGGTCCCTCATGACGAGTCGACAGGTGGCCCCTTGACCCATCTCTAGTTCTTCACAACAGGTTTGATCGAGCTGCCCAATCCACGACTTCCTAGGTCTCCTCCACACAGTTTTGTCTCATAAAGAGACAATCTGATGGGCAGGGACATCGACAGGGGAACGAGTTAGGTGACCGTATAGCCTGAGATGCCGGTCACGGATTATGCAAGGAACAGGTCCCATGCCAGTCTCACTGTGAAGTCGTCGTTTGGACACATGTCCTGCCAACTGTAACCCATCATCCGGTGCAGGGGCTTGTTACTTAAAGGGACTGTCTGGTCTTTTTTCGCCATTTTTTCGCACATCTTGCCGAAACGAGTTAAATTCATTTGCAAGGAGTTCCTGAGCCCCCACTTCTCCCCTAAAAATTTCAAGTCCTGCCTGCTGTTTTTTAGGTGGCAGCGGCCCTTTTCGATGTTACCTGAAATGTTAGTTTTTTGCACATTACCTTAGAAATTCGGCAATTGTGATGTAATTCTATCTGCCATATGGGGGGTATGATTGCCAAATGATCGGGATCTCCACCTAAATTTTATGGAATATAAGATAGGCCAAAGACCTTAATTTTTTTTTTCTTTTTTTTTTGTGCAATCGGTGTCTGAGTTAGGTTAAAACACACCTCTGATTAAAATCTCATTAAAATGTGTTCATAACAAACAACAAACAAAAAAACAAACGGAAGTACAATATCAATAAACAAAAGGTTATGGGTTACACGAAAAAGATCTACATATTCTCACATACCTTATATACATATTTTTACACCACCTTGTACTTGTATATCGTATTTCACGGGAGTCTGAGGGTGAAAATTGGCCATGTCGTCCTGTAGAGTTGAACAGCATGGATCTGTCATTGCAAAGACACGTGACATGGTTTGATGTTGCCCGGCCGTGCTGAGAACGGGATGTGTATGATACCCGTCCGACTGGAGAACGATAATTTTTTCGACCTGTATTATACGTTGTAAACCACCATTAGAGCAACTATATTAGATAATTCTATCACACGCAATTTCAGTCCGATTTTAAAGTAACATGGCTCATTTTGTAGCTGAATAGTAGATCTATTACATGCTGCAATAAGGATATTTTCAGTATCCCTTTGTAGGGTGTTGAAACACTGACCTGTGTAAAATAATCACAAAAAAGTAATAATATTAAAAATAAGGTCGGCTGTATTTTTTTTTTTTTGGGGGGGGGGTGAGAAAGTTTTAAAAAAAAGGTCAATGTAGGCTTATAGACCCCCCAAATCACTGCCACCACTCTACACTATACATAAGATTTTGAGAAATGTTACGTACTGGCAATGTCTGCAAGACCTTGGAATGCAGATAGATAGAGGATTATAGTGTAGGAAGACTAATCTTATACCTTATTTTGTTAATACCAAAATAATCATGAAAAGATGAGGAAAACTGTCGTTTTGGGGTGGGGGGTCAAATCCTTAGGGGTGCAATTTATGTCCAATATTAACATATGGCTCATTTTGTAGAAAGAAAATATCAACTTGAAAACGAGAGTGTTTTTGCAATTTTGCATGTGCTTCTTGTAAAAGTG
>NC_091561.1:23048878-23053878 GCF_042767895.1 Penaeus vannamei | reverse complement strand
GCTACCAGCATTTTGTTACCATCAGCATCGCGACACGCCACAACCACTATATACCACCATGTTGTCACCACTTACTATCATCAACACCTACACCATCACCAGCACTATATGCCACCATCCACTACATCACTTGTATCACTTGATGCCATCACTTCCACCATACCTTTATAAACTCTCTCTCTCTCTGGCGGCTGCGCGGCGTCGTAACTGGTGTCCAGTAGTTCGCAAGCTCTTTGATTTTTGTGTTGTCCCAGATGAGCCCAGCCTTGCAAACAGAAGACTGGTACTTTGTTAAAAAGAGGTTTTTGATGTTACGTATTTAAATACTTTTTTATCTTGTCCACATGAAAGTGAACTGGGTGAAAGAGTGAATTAGCGTCCCACCTCATACCTCCATTTATTGTCCTTTCTTTCCACGCCCCGCGGTACCTCTCGCCCTGATATCTAAGATCAAAGGCGCGATCTTGACCGAGGCCGCAACACTCAAAAGGGAGAACATCTCGTGCACGACGGAGCCGAATGCTAGCTGGTCATGTTGGAAGTTTCTTCTCATCATCAGTATCATCATTATCATCATTACCACCGTTGCTCTCACCGCTGTCTTAATGATCATCTTCACGACAATCATTAGCAGTAGTAGAAGTGGATGGGGGGGGGGGTTGTACTAGTATTAATTGGGGATTGGACCCGACACTTATTATAGGGTTGCTGCTTTAGCGAGTGTCATAATGATTATCACCGTTATCTGTAACACTATTTGCTTCACATCCAGGAAGATGTTGCTATTTCAATTTTCAGTTTTATTAGCGTTGTTATATCATATTAATTACCATAATTATATTTACCTTCTTTTTCCTATTGTTAATATTATTGACATTGTTATAGTTATTGTTATCAATACCTCCTTCATCTTTGTCGCGATTTGGTTATGTTGATTATCTTGCCGTTGTCAGGATGCACATGTTGCATGAAAGAACGTGGGTCATTCAAGTGGGGAGGCTCATTCAAGAGGCATAGAGCACACGGAAGTGAATGAAGGACAGAGAAAATGGGGCAAGGAGGAGAGAAGGAACCAAGAGAAGAAACGCAGAGGAAGAAACAGAGCAAACGAAATCAAGTGAAGTGAATAATATGTATAGATTTCCCATTTCCAGCTTTTATAAATAGCGATACTAGAATACATTTCACCGTAGTCATATGTAATGCGATATGGCACTGGGAAGGCTATAGCTAGATGAAATACAGTATAATGAGAGCATTTTTTTTTCTTCGCTTTTTCAAATAGTATATCAAAAAACGTGTATGGAGGGAATGAGATCTCTGCATAAGCCGGTCTTCGCTTGACAAGCACTCAGGAGACAGCTCTCTCGCTGCATAAGCTTTAGCGCGCGAAGGTTTCCCAGGACCCGAGTCCTTACCGCAGAAGAGCGCTTCCGGAGAGGCAGTGCTGGGCCGCTGCTCAAAGCCCCTGCGTGAAAAGATCCTTCCTGGTACAAAGCTCATGTCGCCGCGGGCGCGCGCAGAGATTCGTCAAAAAGGATAAGAAAAGAGAGAGAGAAAAAGTGGGCGCCTACAGGAGAATGTATGTGCGAGGTGAAAATGTCGAGAGAAAAACTTGCTCTGATTTTTAAGAAATTTCCGAGATCAAACGATGGACTGGAGGAATGAAGTGTACATCTTTTTTTTTCGTTATTTACAAGTTCAGTGTTTTTTTGACTTTACTAATCGGTTAATTCCGCACGCAGCGTTAATCTTCATGCATGAAAAGAAGAACGAGGAATCACACATACGTAAAAAAAAGCCACCGGGAATTTGCACTTAGGAAGAAAACAATCCAAAAACGGAATATAGAAAAGAAGAAATACAAGAAATTGCAAAGCGAAATCCCAGGGCGACAAACTGCGTTCCATTGATTTCTAATGCGATGGCAGTGAAAGAAATATGAAAGCAGATAAAGGTTAGATGGAAAGAAATCAGCTGAAGAAAAACTTGTTTATTTCTTAAGGAGATTTTCTGATCATGATTGTTGATTAAAGGAAATTATGAGCGTCTGTGATAAGGTAGATTAGTTGTGTTGAAATACATAGAAAATAAGAAGGATTTTTGTTAAGGTTACCACTTCAGAAATTCCCTCCTAGAAAATAGATAAATAAATAGGTGAATAGATTATGATATCAGTATTAATGATGATAATAATGATAATAACAATAAAAAATAATAACCATTATGATGTTGATAATGAAAATAATTACAATAATAATGATAATGATAATAATGATAATGACAATAATAATAATAATAACAATAATGGTAATAATAATGATAATGACAATTATAATAGTAATAGTAATAACAGTAATAATGATGATAGCAATAATAACGATAGTAATGATAAAAACAATTATAATAATAATGATAGTTATAGTAATGATAATAACAATGATGGACATATTGATAATAATAATGATAATGATAATATAGACAATGGCAATAGAAGCAAAAGTATTTATAATCATAGTAAAAAGAATAATGATAATACTAGTTATAGTGATGAAAATAATGATAATGATAATAGTAATGAAAATGATAATAATAATGATAATGATTATAATAATAATGATAATGATAACAATAATAATGGTAACAGTTGTAAAAATAATGATAATAATAGTAAGAAAAGTATTAAAGTAATAAGATAATGATAATAGAAGGATAACGCTAATGAAAGTAATGATGACGATAACAATGATTATAATATGAAGAATGGTAATAACTGTAATAATGGTGATGATAATAAGAATGATCATAAAACATATAGTAATAATGATAATAATGATAATAATAATGATTGGTGTTATCATTATTATTAATATCATTATTATTGTCATCATTATTATTATCAGTATTATTATTATTATTATCATTATTATTATTATTATTATTATCACTACTACTACTACTATTATGATCAATATTTTTATTATCAAAGTAATGATAATAATATTAATAGTAATAATAATAATAATGACAATGACGATAATTATTATCATAATAATGATAATAACGATGGTAATAATAATAACATCAGCAACAATAACAATGATACTGATATTAATAATAAGGATAATAGAAATAATGATAATGATGACGGAAATAATAACAATGATAGAAATATTGATAATGATAATAATGGTGATGGTAATAATGATGATAAGGATGATAGTGCTAATCATTGTTGTTATTATTATTATTGTCATCATTATTTTCTTACTATTATTCTTATTTTGATTATTATTGCTAATATTATCATGATCATAATTATCAGCATTATCATCATCATCATCATTATCATTATTGTTATTGTAATAAAAACAATACTAGTGACAATAATGATAATAATAATAATAGTGATGATAATAATGATGATGATAATACTGCTACTAATGTACTATTGTAATGATAATAGTGATCATAATAATAATGATGATAATAACAGGGATACTGGAAATGATAATCATCGATAATCCTAATATTTATAATAATGATAATAATGATAATAATAATAACAATGACAAAAGTGATAAAAGGAATAGCAGCAACAACTACAAATATAATAATAATGATAATAATGACAATAACAATAATAAGGGTAATAATGATAATAAAGATGTTACTATCAATAATGTTATTGATAGTAACTACTGTTTAGTATCAATAACAATAATGATAGTAATAATGATAATATGAGCAATATTGCTAGTAGAAACAGTAACAATAGCTCTCCTTGTTATTATCAACATCATGACAATTGCTATCAATGCTTTTATTGATGATAATATCATTAGTATTGATTAATTAATATTATCATTATTATGATGATGGTAATGGTAACGATAAGGGTAATGACAACGATGATAGTAATAGTTATTGTTAATGTTATTATTATCATTATTTCATTATTGTTATTGTTATTATTATTGTTATTATTATTATTATTATTATTATTATTATCATTATTATCATTATCATCATCATCATCATTATCATTATTGTTACTTTTATTATCATTATTGTTGTTGCTGTGGTTATCATTATTGTTATTATCATTTTTATTATTATGATCTTTACTATAGCCATCATTATTATCATTATCATTACTGTCCTTGTCATCATGATGACGGTAATGAAGATGATGAACATTGTTATTATTAGCATTATTATTGTTATTATGATGATGTTTATTATTATCATCATTATCATTATTATCATCATTATTGTTGTTATTATTACTCATTATTCATTATCACTATTATCATGATAATTATTATCATTATTATTACATTCATTATCATTATGATTTTCAATATTATTATTATCATTATTGTTGTTATCATCATGATTGGTATTATCATTATTAATGTTTTTATTACTATCATTATTATCATCAATATTTTTACCATCATTATTCTTTATTCTTATCATTGCTTATATTGTGATAATGATATTGATAGTAATCATGATCATGATCATTATCATTATTATCATCAATACCTTTGACGCTATTATTAACATTATCATTATTATTACTGATATCATTATTTTTGTCAGTACCAATATCATCATTATTGATATTATTACTATTATTGTTGTTGTTTTATTACAATGAATATTACTTTTTTTACATTTTATTATTATCATATTTATTTTTATGATTACTGTAATTGCTATCTTCGTTATCAATAGTGTTATCATTATCATTATCCTTACTATTACTTGTAGTACTGTCATTATTATCATTTTAACCTATATTATCATCATTAGTTTCATTATCAACTGTTTTTTCATTACACAAATGAAGGGAGGTCTGGAAGCCCCTTCGCCTGCAGCGCTGTCCTCGGGTGAAGACGATAACAAAAAGTTCACATGCCACGTGGATGTCCTTAAAGCACATGATACGGTAGAAAACGGACGAAGAAAGAACTTTATTGTTTTTTCGTACA
>NC_091561.1:23036378-23043878 GCF_042767895.1 Penaeus vannamei | reverse complement strand
TCATATAAATTACATCCTTAGAGACAGTCAATGTGGGTTCTACAGGGACCAAAAGTCTATTGAGAGTTGTCCTTATGTTCTTTTCAATAAAATTAATTGGGAACATGTTCAATCTTAGAATATTTGTGATAAAGTCAATTTCCTTAATGAAGATAAAATAATCCTTGGAAATTTTGAATGCTCTGAAAATCAGCGTAGAAATTAAATTCCCCTTATATTTGATAGGTATATAAGAATTAAATTTAGTTGTTAGACCCGTGTAAGTTGGTTTTCTATAGACTGAGGAGACAAAAGAATTCATATCCCTAGAAATATCAATATCCAAAAAGGGAAGGTGTCCATTCTGTTCAATTTCACAAGTGAATTTAATGTTAGGATGTTGATTATTAAGGTATTCCAAGAATTTGTTAACTTCATCTTCGGATTTGAATAACAATAAAGTATCATCAACATATCTGAAATAATGTTTGGGTTTAAATTCTATAGGGCAATTTTTAAGCCATTTACTTTCATTATAACACATGAAAATGTTCGCTAAAGTAGGTCCTAAAGGGCTTCCCATTGCAACCCCTTCAATTTGTTTGTACAAAGTTCCATTAAACCAAAACATTATATCCTTTGTGGCAATATCCAAAAGTTTTTTAAAATACATTCTATTAAATCCCAAAACTTTATCAGATTTTTCAAACAAAGAGTTCATAATGATGTCTATGGTTTCGTCTAGAGGGACATTAGTGAACAAATTAGTGACGTCAAAACTAGCTAGGACATAATCATTTGCATGTGGGATCTCAATTAATTTTTGAACAAAGGTGAAGGTGTTCTGTATGGTATATTGATTCAGAGTGAGGCGTCTTAGAATGGGAATGAAAAATTTTGAAACATTATAATTAATGGTTCCCAATGCTGAAAGGATGGGTCTGACGGGTAAGTTTGCTTTATGAAAAAGAAGAGGTTATTAACGAGTCCACTTACTCTTCCCTCTTTACTTCTGGCTCAAGACCTGGAATTTTATATGGTTTACCCAATATTCATAAAGCAAACTTACCCGTCAGACCCATCCTTTCAACTCTCAATAGACTTTTGGTCCCTGTAGAACCCACATTGACTGTCTCTAAGGATGTAATTTATATGAAACTACCTTATCTTGGAACTATTAGCCACTGTCTAGAAAGAAAATTATCAAATCTAATTAAAACTCACTACTCAACTGTTACTCTTAAAGTAGTATATACAACCTCCCTCTCATTAGGTAACTTATTTAAATTTAAAGATAAAGTACCGAAACCTTTACGCTCTTCAATAGTATATAAATTCACGTGTAGTAGCTGCGATGCTACTTATATTGGGAAGACTTCCCGTAACCTCTTCATGAGAATTGAAGAACATAAAGGTTTCTCATTTAGGAATACTAATTACAAGCTAACTAGACCAAATAAATCTTCAATTAGAAGCCACTGTGAAGCAAAAAACCATTCTTTCTCATCAGAGAATTTTGAAATCCTAGACTCCTCCCCTTTTGACTTTGATCTAATCATTTTAGAAAGTCTATGGATTTGGAAAGAAAAACCAAATTTAAATGAATATTCATCTTCAATAGACATTGAACTTCTTAAATAATAACTCTGTTTTTGGAGAATTTACATTCTCTTTAGTCTCACATTTTCACATGTGGATTTTCTTTCTCCTGATAGTCTCAAGTTTGGTAGACAACCGCGCCATTTCATAGCGTCCCTTGGTGGCTTACAGTACACGTCACCTGCTGCACAGCCCTTATTTCCATGGATTTTTGTAAATTTTAGGTTAGTAACCATAATCATAACCTTGTTAATTGATTCTTTTAACTTTGATTCTCATAAATTGTAAAGATTAACCTAAGAAAAGTGTTGGATTAAAATTTTATAGCCCAAAATAGTATGCCGGCTTTCCCGCTTACCTCGGATTCCTTTGTTCAAAGTTTTCTGTCTCATGTTCTTTTGAATCTAGCATTATTGTCACAATGTATTTGATTCTGTATCTTAATTTATCACATACTTTGTCTTTGATATTATGAATTTATTGCATTTCCTCAATTTAGAGAATATTATAATTTTTCCTTGAATATAACTCAGTTTTATTTTCAATTGATAAGATTCATACTAGTCAATTTGTTACTGATTGTGTCCTATGGATATTGTACAAATCTGATACTTATTGTATTTCATCTTTGTTGCCTAGATGATTGTTCTTACCTTACATAGGTTAAACTATGGTTTACACCAACACTAGTCATTAATGCCTTTGAATTCCATATGTACATCTAATGTAATTGTATATACTTTGATACTGTTTGTAATTGTTAAATCTTATGTTGTTCACTTACAGTTCGCCATTGAAAATGGGTGGAAGTACGCCCGAAACGTTTGGCTTTATACATTAAAGAAGAATAAGAAGCACGACATTTTTGTTAAGTCCTTTCCTACATGATGATCTTGGTCACGACGCTAGTCCTGAAATTTCTGTTTATGCTCCGCTTCCCGTCTGGAAGTCCAACTACCACAATTATATATATATATATATATATATATATATTGTAAGGTTCACATCTCAAGGCCAGATGGTATCTGCGGAAGAGGAACCCGGAATACTCCTGTGAGGCAGGAGAGGCTTAGGGACCAAGTGAAAAAGGAATAATGGGGGACTCGTTTACTCCTCATAAGAAGAAGAAGAAGAAGAAAAAAAAAATACTGGAAACCAAAAAAGAAGCAACCAAACTTTCAGGTTCTGTGGAAATAATTTTCCTATTGTTTCCACAGATACTATTTAACGGGTAGTGCTTTATAACATTCAGAGTCCTTTTCATTCGTAAACAACATGGGATAAACAAATGAGATGGGTAAACGGGAACCTAAGAGCAGTAGAAGCAAAGACAGTTAAAGAAGCAGAAGCAGTAGTAGTAGAAGCAGAAGCAGTAGTAGTAGAAGCAGAAGCAGTAGTAGTAGAAGCAGAAGCAGTAGTAGTAGAAGCAGAAGCAGTAGTAGTAGTAGTAGTAGAAGCAGAAGCAGAAGTAGTAGAAGCAGAAGCAGTAGTAGTAGAAGCAGAAGCAGTAGTAGTAGAAGCAGAAGCAGTAGTAGTAGAAGCAGAAGCAGTAGTAGTAGAAGCAGAAGCAGTAGTAGTAGAAGCAGAAGCAGTAGTAGTAGAAGCAGAAGCAGTAGTTGTAGAAGCAGAATTAGTAGTAGTAGAAGCAGAAGCAGTAGTAGTAGAAGCAGAAGCAGTAGTAGTAGAAGCAGAAGCAGTAGTAGTAAACGCAGAAGCAGTAGTAGCAGAAGCAGTAGTAGTAGAAGCAGTAGTAGAAGAAGCAGAAGTAGTAGTAGTTGAAGCAGAAGCAGTAGTAGTAGAAGCAGAAGCAGTAGTAGTAGAAGCAGAAGCAGTAGTAGTAGAAGCAGAAGCAGTAGTAGTAGAAGCAGAAGCAGTAGTAGTAAACGCAGAAGCAGTAGTAGTAGAAGCAGAAGCAGTAGTAGCAGAAGCAGAAGCAGAAGCAGTTGTAGTAGAAGCAGAAGCAGTAGTAGTAGAAGCAGAAGCAGTAGTAGTAGAAGCAGAAGCAGTAGTAGTAGAAGCAGAAGCAGTTGTAGTAGAAGCAGTAGTAGTAGAAGCAGAAGCAGTAGTAGAAGAAGCAGTAGCAGTAGTAGTAGTAGTAGCAGTAGAAGCAGAAGCAGTAGTAGTAGAAGCAGAAGCAGTAGTAGTAGAAACAGAAGCAGTAGTAGTAGAAGCAGAAACAGTAGTAGAAGAAGCAGAAGCAGTAGTAGTAGAAGCAGTAGTAGTAGAAGCAGAAGCAGTAGTAGTAGAAGCAGAAGCAGTAGTAGTAAACGCAGAAGCAGTAGTAGTAGAAGCAGTAGTAGTAGAAGCAGAAGCAGTAGTAATAAACGCAGAAGCAGTAGTAGTAGAAGCTTAAGCAGAAGTAGTAAACGCAGAAGCAGTAGTAGTAGAAGCAGAAGCAGTAGTAGTAGAAGCAGAAGCAGTAGTAGTAAACGCAGAAGCAGTAGTAGTAGAAGCAGTAGTTGTAGAAGCAGAAGCAGTAGTAGAAGAAGCAGTAGCAGTGGTAGTAGTAGTAGTAGTTGTAGTAGTAGTAGTAGTAGTAGAAGTAGAAGTAGTAGTAGTAGAAGCAGTAGTAGTAGAAGCAGTAGTAGTAGAAGCAGAAGCAGTAGTAGTAGAAGCAGAAGCAGTAGTAGTAAACGCAGAAGCAGTAGTAGTAGAAGCAGAAGCAGTAGTAGTAAACGCAGAAGCAGTAGTAGTAGAAGCAGAAGCAGTAGTAGTAGAAGCAGAAGCAGTAATAGTATAAGCAGAAGCAGTAGTAGTAGAAGCAAAAGCAGTAGTAGTAGAAGCAGTAGTAGTAGAAGCAGAAGCAGTAGTAGTAGAAGCAGAAGCAGTAGTAGTAAACGCAGAAGCAGTAGTAGTAAACGCAGAAGCAGTAGTAGTAGAAGCAGAAGCAGTAGTAGTAGAAGCAGAAGCAGTAGTAGCAGAAGCAGAAGCAGTAGTAGTAGAAGCAGAAGCAGTAGTAGCAGAAGCAGAAGCAGTAGTAGTAGAAGCAGAAGCAGTTGTAGTAGAAGCAGTAGTAGTAGAAGCAGAAGCAGTAGTAGAAGAAGCAGTAGCAGTAGTAGTAGTAGTAGCAGTAGAAGCAGAAGCAGTAGTAGTAGAAGCAGAAGCAGTAGTAGTAGAAACAGAAGCAGTAGTAGTAGAAGCAGAAGCAGTAGTAGTAGAAGCAGAAGCAGTAGTAGTAGAAGCAGAAGCAGTAGTAGTAGAAGCAGAAGCAGTAGTAGTAGAAGCAGAAGCAGTAGTAGTAGAAGCAGAAGCAGTAGTAGTAGAAGCAGAAGCAGTAGTAGTAGAAGCAGATGCAGTAGTAGTAAGCGCAGAAGCAGTAGTAGTAGAAGCAGTAGTAGTAGAAGCAGAAGCAGTAGTAGTAAACGCAGAAGCAGTAGTAGTAGAAGCAGTAGTAGTAGAAGCAGAAGCAGTAGTAGCAGAAGTAGTAGTAGCAGAAGCAGTAGTAGTAGAAGCAGAAGCAGTAGTAGTAAACGCAGAAGCAGTAGTAGTAGAAGCAGAAGCAGTAGTAGTAGAAGCAGGAGCAGTAGTAGTAGAAGCAGAAGCAGTAGTAGTAGAAGCAGAAGCAGTAGTAGTAGAAGCAGAAGCAGTAGTAGTAGAAGCAGAAGCAGTAGTAGTAGAAGCAGAAGCAGTAGTAGTAGAAGCAGAAGCAGTAGTAGTAGAAGCAGAAGCAGTAGTAGTAGAAGCAGAAGCAGTAGTAGTAGAAGCAGAAGCAGTAGTAGTAGAAGCAGAAGCAGTAGTAGTAGAAGCAGAAGCAGTAGTAGTAGAAGCAGAAGCAGTAGTAGTAGAAGCAGAAGCAGTAGTAGTAGAAGCAGAAGCAGTAGTAGTAGAAGCAGAAGCAGTAGTAGTAGAAGCAGAAGCAGTAGTAGTAGAAGCAGAAGCAGTAGTAGTAGAAGCAGAAGCAGTAGTAGTAGAAGCAGAAGCAGTAGTAGTAGAAGCAGAAGCAGTAGTAGTAAACGCAGAAGCAGTAGTAGTAGAAGCAGAAGCAGTAGTAGTAGAAGCAGAAGCAGTAGTAGTAGAAGCAGAAGCAGTAGTAGTAGAAGCAGAAGCAGTAGTAGTAGAAGCAGAAGCAGTAGTAGTAGAAGCAGAAGCAGTAGTAGTAGAAGCAGAAGCAGTAGTAGTAGAAGCAGAAGCAGTAGTAGTAGAAGCAGAAGCAGTAGTAGTAGAAGCAGAAGCAGTAGTAGTAGAAGCAGAAGCAGTAGTAGTAGAAGCAGAAGCAGTAGTAGTAGAAGCAGAAGCAGTAGTAGTAGAAGCAGAAGCAGTAGTAGTAGAAGCAGAAGCAGTAGTAGTAGAAGTAGAAGCAGTAGTAGTAGAAGCAGAAGCAGTAGTAGTAGAAGCAGAAGCAGTAGTAGTAGAAGCAGAAGCAGTAGTAGTAGAAGCAGAAGCAGTAGTAGTAGAAGCAGAAGCAGTAGTAGTAAACGCAGAAGCAGTAGTAGTAGAAGCAGAAGCAGTAGTAGTAGAAGCAGAAGCAGTAGTAGTAGAAGCAGAAGCAGTAGTAGTAGAAGCAGAAGCAGTAGTAGTAGAAGCAGAAGCAGTAGTAGTAGAAGCAGAAGCAGTAGTAGTAGAAGCAGAAGCAGTAGTAGTAGAAGCAGAAGCAGTAGTAGTAGAAGCAGAAGCAGTAGTAGTAGAAGCAGAAGCAGTAGTAGTAGAAGCAGAAGCAGTAGTAGTAGAAGCAGGAGCAGTAGTAGTAAACGCAGAAACAGTAGAAGTAGAAGCAGAAGCAGTAGTAATAGAAGCAGAAGCAGTAGTAGTAGAAGCAGAAGCAGTAGTAGTAAGCACAGAAGCAGTAGTAGTAGAAGCAGTAGTAGTAGAAGCAGAAGCAGTAGTAGTAGAAGCAGAAGCAGTAGTAGTAAACGCAGAAGCAGTAGTAGTAGAAGCAGTAGTAGTAGAAGCAGAAGCAGTAGTAGCAGAAGCAGTAGTAGTAGAAGCATAAGCAGTAGTAGTAGAAGCAGCAGTAGCAGTAGAAGCAGAAGCAGTAGTAGTAGAAGCAGAAGCAGTAGTAGTAGAAGCAGAAGCAGTAGTAGTAGAAGCAAAAGCAGTAGTAGTAGTACGAAAGAATAATGAGGTAAACCAAGGTAAAAACATCAAAAATGGTAGCAGAAATAAAACAGCTCTGAAGTACGAAGGCAAGTAAGTAATAGTTAATAGTAGTACTAAAACTGAACTGAAATCATTAAAGAGGGAGATTGAATAAAAGCAGAAGTAAAAGCAGTTATGTGAAACGAAAACAGGTAAGTAGTAGTTAAAACGGTACTAAAACTTGACTGAAATCGTAAAAGGGGAAAACTAAAAGCAGAAGTAAAGCAATAAAAGCGGTAAAGGCAGAAGAGACAGAGATACAATACAGATAAAGGACACGTAAAAGCAGTAAAATACGATAAACTAATGGACTTTGGATTAAAACAACATAAAACTCACTGAAAGATTCATTAATAGAGAAAATAAAATAAAATGAACTTAGTAGAGATAGAACACTTCCTTGAAGAGGCTTAGCAAAGAAAACATGTAAATCATGACAATGGACGAATAGCTGGGAACTGTTTATTCTTTGAAAAGTGTGTCATATACATAACCAATGCCTTTTTGATTATCAGACTAACGTCCAGCGTAAATAACAACTTAGGCAAGTAGCGAAATGGGACTAGTACAACCTTTGGTGATGCTTCAGCAGAGAAGAGAGTAAATCCAAACACACAGAAATCCAGTTGACACTATTTATTGTTTAGGGTCGTGGGCTGTCATGGACTCGTGACGTCATAAAAAGAACTATTTAACAAAATAATGTGCAATAATATAAAGTTCAATCTGAATATATGATAAAAATATAGTGCAAAAAATATACACATAAAAAACAAAGTAAAATACAGTAAAAATACAGAATATCTCAATAAAATCATCTAAATAAAACACGGGTTAGAAAAAAAA
>NC_091561.1:23014319-23016819 GCF_042767895.1 Penaeus vannamei | reverse complement strand
TTTTCATCTCTCTTTATCTCTCTCTCTCTCTCTCTCTCTCTCTCTCTCTCTCTCTCTCTCTCTCTCTCTCTCTTTCTCTCTTTCTCTCTCTCTCTCTCTCTCTCTCTCTGAGTCTAGCCGTCGCGGTGATCGGACATGTTTAACCCTTCTCCGCATCAGCCATACAACTCGGCAAATCCATGGCATCCCGTGGTCCCGCACAGCCAGAGGGAAATCTGGCTACCTCCCCCGAGTCAAAGGGGGCCAACCGGGAGGCTACCCCGGTGCTTCCTTGTGCAGCTGGCACGAGCTCCCATCCCCGGAGTGAAGGGGTTCCCTTAGCCCAGGGTAACGAGCTCCCTTCCCAGGGTTACGGGACCTCCGCCCAAGGCCATGGGCCCCTGGTAGCGAGGGTCAAAGCTGGCCCCCTGCCCAGGGTGATGGGCTCACCCACAGCAGCTTGGGGAATGGCTGCTCCCCCACCCAGGGTAATGGGTGTATCAGTGAAGACAGTGCTAGCAGTGAAAACATTGAAAGCAAAACAACAATCAACCTATCAAATTGGCAATGTATTAATAGTGCTGAATACCATCCTATGCTTTGTTGCCACGCAAAAAGCGTGGGCTAGATTGCTTCTCTGTGATCAGATTAAGAAACTGTTTGGTCCGGAAGAGATTGAAAAGGCCCATGATATCGTCATTAGACTCTAGGAGGCCTAGAAACACAACACAAGACACAAAGAAAATGATTAACATTATTGTGCACACTATGATCACCACTGTGTTAATAGGGAAAATCTGGTTCGCAACAACAACTAACATCCCAACCATGGACTGGACGCCGCCGAAAAAGACAGGTATTTCTACTCCTTTTGTTAAGTTCTTCCAAAAGACTAAACATCAGGAAACACACACACCTAGATCCTTCCTTCAACAATGACAGTTTGTTGGAAAACAAAATAGATTTGCTAATAGGAATGTTCTCCGAACAACAGGCGACGCTCAACAAAATGATAAAACAGAAGGAATGCGCAGAGGCAGCAGACGTCACGACAGACCCGCTCCCCCCCTACCAAATCCCGTACGACCTCCCTTCCCCTGTCTTTGACCAATCCACCTACCAATCTTTCCTATTTGCTTCCCCTCCCCCTATCAGAACGCCCTCTACCTCTACCCAAGAACCCCCCTCCACACCCTCCCTACCTGATGAACCCATGGCAAGCGACCCCCCCCAGCTCCCTTCCCCTCCCGCCTATCCCCCCCCACTCCACGCCCGCAGTGAGCGAGCAGGCGTGCGCCCTTGCTGACTCGCCAGCCTCCCCGAGAAACAAGACGCCTCAGCAGTCCTCGAACACCCCGCAAGTCAAGAGGAAAAACGAGGCATCTACACAAGTAACGCCTAGGCGAAGCTTTAAGAAAAGACAAAACAAAAAGAAAAACAATCAGAAGGAACTCGACCCCAATCGCCAGTGGGATGACGCAACTCATCACCAGGTGCCAGGAGTCCCCCCTCCCACTGCCCCCCCTACTCCAGCCCCAGCTCCAGCAGTGCCGACGGTCGTGATAAACAACCACGGAGAAAGAGCAGAGCAAGTTGCTGAGGACGAAGGTTTCGTCACAGTAACATCAAGGAAACAAAAGAAAAAAACAAGAGAAGAACGACAAGCGGCAAAACCCTTAGCAGGAGCTGATCGACCTGACACAGTGTTCCTGTATATCACAAGCTGCCATCCAGACACAAATGAAGAAGACATCGAAGATCATCTATCGGACAATTTTGAAAACATATCAAGTGTAAAAGCACACAAAACCGTGATGACACATCATTACTACACCAGTTTCACGGTAACAGTACGAGGCCGAGAAATAACGCCCGAACTATTTTTAGACTCGGATGCCTTCCCAAGGAATGTCAAAGTGTTCCTCAACAGAAACAAGTACAATCGTGATCAGAGGGTTTGACAAGGCAATGCCCTCAGCAAATCCGACTGTCAAAATAGACCACATTAACGCTCAGTCTCTCCTTGGGCATTTTGATGACATAAGAATGCTTATAATAGAGAGAGATCTCGACATATTATGTATTAGTGAAACTTGGCTTCACCAAGATATACCAAATGCATTTATTAGTTTGCTTATATGTACGTGACACCTTTAAAACAAACGAGATATCCACTACAATTGCTAAGAGTACAGATGTAGAGGATATCTGGGTTAATGTACAATGTAATATGCTTCCGTCTTTCATTGTAGGCGCGATCTATAGGCATCCTCATGGTTCTTCTGAATCCTTTGATTATTTAGAAAAAGGTTTTAGAGAAATGTCATTGAAAAAGAAATCTCTTTTCATACCTGGCGATCTAAATGATGACTTAAACAAGCCAAATTCTAAATTAACTAAGATAATTAACAAAAACAAATTTGAACAACCGGTAAATAACCTACAAGAATCACAGAAAATACTTCGTCCACACAGACGTCATTCCATGCCATGGAACAGTTACAAAAACCTTTCGAAAATT
>NC_091561.1:22932179-22939679 GCF_042767895.1 Penaeus vannamei | reverse complement strand
TGCGTAGTAAGAAATAAAAGGAAAGGCACTGAAAAATCATACGAAAGGGTTAATCATGAATGAGAAAATGCAAAGACTAGTGTGAAAAAGGTGCAACAAGTTTGAGAACGAAAAATATAAGAAGCGATCAGAAATAAAAGCAAGGCAAATATGAAGTTAAAGATTTTACATAACGACGCTGGGCAAAGTTGTCTCAACGAAGGAGAAACATGAAGCAGCCATTAATAAAGCAAGAGAAAAGGTGTTAAATAGGAAAAGTACAGGGAGAAGAATGTGAAAGTAAACGCAATAAAATAAGATAAAGGGAAAGGGTATATAAATATGGATGCACAAAAACGGACAAAAGAAGGAAGAGGCAAGATCTAAAACATAATGGTAAAACGATTTCCCTCACAAGGCTGGACTTTGGCCACGAGATGTCTGCACACTCAAGGTGCTCTCTTGTTATTTTGAATATCACGTTATCCTTATTATCATTACCATTGTTCTTGTTGCTCTTATTACCATTATCATTATTAATGTTATTATTATTATCATCATCATCATCACCTCATAATCGTTATCATCATCATCCTTATTATTATTACCATTAGTATTAGTATTATTATCATTATTATTATCATCATCATCATCATTATAATTTATTATTATTATTATTATTATTATCATTATCATTATTATTATCATTATTATTATTATTATTATTATTATTATTATTATTATTATTATTATTATTATTATCATTATTGTTATTATTATTATTATTATTATTTTGTTATTATTATTATTTTGATTATAATCATCCATACCATTTTTTATTATTACTATTACTATTACTATTACTATTATTGATAGTATTTATACCGTTATTATCATTATTATTATTATTATCATGATTATTATTATTATTATTATCATTGTTATTATTGTTATTATTATGATTATTGTTATTATTGCTATTATTATAATTATCATCACGCTTGTAGTAATCATTATCATTATGCTTATGATCATCACCATTATATATCTTATTATCTTATCATTGTAAAGATTATAATCTTATTTTTCTTCATATCAGTAGCAATATATTCATCACTAATGTCTTCACCAAAGAGGAAGTTTTGTCCCCGTTCAATGATATCTTGGTTAATTTCTTAGTTTCTTCATTTATTCACTTCGCTGATGCTGATAAATTGCGAAAAGTCAATAGCAGTTTTATTGTGCCAATTAGCCATTGTCTGGTAGTATCTGATAATCCTCTTAAGCAAAGTGATAGAAAATGATACGTTGTATATATGCGTATATATATATATATATATATATATATATATATATATATATATATATATATATATATATACATATATATATATATATATATATATATATATATATATATATATATATATATATGCATGCATGCATAAGTATGTATATATATATATATATATATATATATATATATATATATATATATATATATATATATATATATATATATATATATATATATATATATATATATATATATTATGTAGAGACAGAGACAGAGAGAGAATGAGAGAGAGAATGAGAGAGAGAGAATGAGAGAGACAGAGAATGAGAGAGAGATTAGATTAGATTAGATTTAGTTTTAATTCCATTTGTTACAATGGATATTCTTTGCTGTGACATACTTTTATTTTGCCCAAATCTCCCCCTGTGTGCAAGGAGTGGCCGGGGATACCACTCACTGGCCGGGCGTGGGATTGAACCAGGTCCGCAAGATTGCTAGACCAGCACCTTACCGCTGCGCCAGCACAGCAGAGAGAGAGAGACTCCGAGAAAGAGAGAGAATGAGAGGGAGAGAGAGAATGAGAGAGACAGACAGACAGAGAGAGAATGGGAGAGAGAAAGAGAATGAGAGAGGAAGAGAGAAAGAGAGAGGGAGAGAGAATGAGAGGGAGAGAGAATGAAAGAGGGAGAGAGAATGAAAGAGGGAGAGAGAATGAGAGAGGGAGAGAGAATGAGAGAGGGAGAGAGAATGTGAGAGGGAGAGAGAAAGAGAGAGGGAGAGAGAATGAGAGAGGGAGAGAGGGAGAGAATGAGAGAGGGAGAGAGAATGAGAGAGGGAGAGAGAATGAGAGAGGGAGAGAGAATGAGAGAGGGAGAGAGAATGAGAGAGAGAGACAGAGAGAGAGAGAGAGAGAGAGAGAGAGAGAGAGAGAGAGAGAGAGAGAGAGAGAGAGAGAGAGACGGAGAGCGAGGGAGAGAGAGAGAGAGTCAGGCTGAGAGCATTCGGATTCACTGACCGTTGCTCCTCTACTTTTTCGTAATTCTCATTGTTTCAGCTATTATTTTCGTGTGATGGTATACTCTTCAGTGAATATACCGAGCCTAATACAGTAATAACAATTTATAGAATTTTGCATCAGAAAGCCTAAAATTCACAAAGGGTTAATGATTGCTTGTGATTCCTGGCTTTGTTTACACACCACGAAGCCAGCCCCTCTCTCCCTCTCACAAACTGCCCAAACTATTATTACGATTGTTAAAGGTTGGTAACAGTTGTCATCATGGTTTGGGTGATTTACACATCTTTCTATTCACATTGTACTTTTTCTTATTTTCGTGCAGTTTTATTGCACCTTTTACGTTTTACACCTCACGATTATTTTATCTACCAGCGTTTTGAATCTGTGTTTTAAGTCTGTTTTTGAGCATTTTAAACTGTTTTTTGTAATTAATTGAATAATTCTTATTTCATCTTCAACCTTTTGTACTTTCATATTTTGTGCAGTTTTTATTGTACCTTTAAAGTTTTTTTTTTCAGTTTCCGTTTATTTTAACTATACTGCCTGTACTTGCATTTATATTTTGTCTGCTCTTATGGATTTTAAACTATTTTTGTTTTTTAATTGAATCATCTTATTTTATCTTCAACTTTTTGTATTTGTACAAATGCTTTTTGTTTCGCTTTTACTTGTTTATTATTGTAAATTGCACTTTAACTACTTCACTTTTGATGTTCATTGTGTTCTTGTGTATTCTGAACCTGTGTTGTATACTTGCCGCAAAGACCCTTTTGCCCGTAAGTTGGTATAGTGAGCCCCGCGGGTATAACCTCAAGGGGGGTCATTAGATGACCAAAAGCCAACTGGGCAAGGTGAGGCACTCTTTCCTGTCACAATTCACTTCGATTTCTTATTAGGGAATAGTTAGGGCTCACAGGCAGACTCTTCTCCTGCCACTCAAGCTAGGTGTAGGTACACGATAGGTAGGTCAACTGAAGCGTTGATTGACCATGTTAAGAGGACTCGCGCTGCTCCAGCACCCGTCACTCAGTGCCATCATTTATTGGCACGATTAGTTCCCCAGAGATGCGACGAGCGGAATTCCTGGCTATAGGCCGAACTGGTGGTGCTTAGCGTGTGGAAAAAAAAAAAACCCGAGAACAGACAAAAAGTGCTTAGTGGCACATTGTCAAAATTACTGCCACTGCAGTTGTTTTGGGGGATGAAGTGGATTACAACTGTGAAAAGACAGCTGAGCTGAGAGCACTTCAGGGGGTCACAGATATGTCAAGTTTTTTTTTTTTTTTTTTTTTTTTTTTTTTTTTTTTTTTTTTTTTTTTGCCGAAGGAGACGAGGCCCCACTTACCCCTGAAACCTCCAATGATGATGAACATCTAGAGGACCTGCCAGAGTCCTTGCAGACTTGGTCAGTAACCTTCGTAGAGACCTGACAACAGTGAAGAGCCAGTTAAACACATACAAAAACATAGTCACTGGTCTGCCAGAAAGAAGGAGTTTGATAGTAGAGGTGCTGGAAGTCATTCATACTTTGGTGGCCACACAAGCAAACACCAAGGAGCTGCATCAGCGCTCAATCGCCTGCACTGCCCGCTCCAACAAAACAGATGGAGAGTGGGAAAGACAACTAGAGGAAAGTGATGAAACCTATATTTGGTGGGCAGACCAAAAAACAAAAAAGTGCAAACCAAAACACGCACCAACAAAGACCAGGACAAACTTAGAAAACAGCCAACACCACCAAGGTCAGCACAAGCAAAGGCAGGAGCACAGGCATCAACCCTTGCACCGCCATCTTGCAAGTAGGGAAAATCAAGAGGGGGGCCAGAAGCTAAAAGGAAGATCATTCCACAATAACTCTCACAAAGGAAACTTAGTGACAGCCACCAGATGCTTTGTGTGCTACCGCCAAGGGCACTCTGGAAACGATTATCCTAGGCACAAAGTGTGTGAGTACTGCAAGGGCAAGTTGAAGACATCGTCTAGCAGACCAAAGACAGCAGGGACTGATGTAAGCAGTGAAACAGACCAGAGACAGTAGAAACTGATGCAAGCTGTAAAGTAGACCACCTAGGAGAGCTACATAGCTGCACATTGCAAATTACACTGCACTGCAAATCAGTGGCACCAACCAAATATTGCAAACGCATTTTTTTTTTTTTTTTTGTACCGCAACACACAGCATATCCTACACTGCCAAGTCAAGTTTTTTACCGTCCCTATCCAATACCCTTCAACTATGATGGCCATCAAGCGCAACAAATTCTACTGCAACCAGATCCTTTCCTAAAGACATAAGAATAGTGTCTGCAAACATCAGAGGTTTCCATACTAATGTGGGGGAATTAACACATGCGTTTGTCTTGAAAAACAAAGCAGACATAATCTTCGTATGTGAAACCTTTCTAGATGACAAAGTATCTGGTAACTATACCAAGATCCCTGGCTATTCACCTTGGATAAGGAAGGATCGAAATACATCAGGAGGTGGGATAGCTCTATGCCACAAAGACACAGTACCAATCCATGTTATTGACTACCCTGTTCAAGAAAACTTATGCTGTGGAAAATAATAGATGGAAAAGGCAAGAGTACTTTGTGCTGTGAGTGTTACAGACTCCCTTCCCAGGGAACACTAATTATTGATTTTCTAGTAAACCTTGATAATATACCATCATACAGTCAATGTGAGAACCTAATAATAGTTGGTGATATCAATCAGCATACCTTTCAAGCTAACTTTGATAGTAAGTTGGCACTGCATGATCTAACAAGTCATGTTAACTTTGCAACACACAGCTCAGGTTCATCACTTGATCCGGTTGTGACTAACTTTCCTAAGGAGACAGCTGCTCTCCACAGAGTTTCGTGGGCACATCTGACCACATTGCTGTCCTCACAACAATTGCATACACACATCTCCAAGAGGAAAACTACACCCGCACTTTCTGGGAATGGGAATATGCTGACTGGAGAAAAATCAGAAAAGTTGTGACATACGTATTGTGGAAAGAGATTCTCAAAGGCAATGTCAATCGGCAAGTAGAACAGGTTACGTCGACCCTACATGATATCCAGAAACAGTGGGTCCCCATGCTGTCCACATTTCAAGACCTTCAGTCCAACCATGGTTTGGACCGAGATGCCGAATGGCATCTGATGAGAAGTACAAAACATGGCTAAATTTCAAATGGAACCCTACTGAGTACAAGGCAGTCCATAGACAGGCTGCGGCTTATACGGTATCCACCCAGAAGTGGGCTATACAGCAGTGGGAAAGAGACATAAAAAATAAGCTAAAAAGTGGTCAAGTTGGAAGCAAACAATGGTGGAGTCTAGTCAAAGGAAAGCAAGGTGAAACTAGAGAAGGAACTATCCCACCTATAACCACACAGGATGGCACTATGGCACTCACTACTCAGCAAAAGGTAGAGGTACTGGCACAACACTTTGCCCAAAAAATGACCGTGGTCGAATCCGACAGACCAGCCCCAATGGAAGCACTGGTGGAGCCAAGCTGCAGGACATGGCAGTACTAGAGACAATTTATTCCTAGATACACTAGGATGTGGAACATTGCCATTCTAAGAAAGTGGAAGAGAGAAAGAGAGTGAAAGAGAAAGAGGTGGGGGGGGGGGGGTGAGAGAGAGAGAGAGAGAAAGGGAGAGATAAAAAGAGAGAGAGACAGAGACAGAGGGAAAGTGAAAAAGAGAGAGTGAATGAGTTTTCTGTCAAGAAGGCTCCAAGTAACTTGAACCACTCCATCCAGTTACACTGGCGCTTCCTCATAGAACGCGTACGTGAAACTGTCAACTGTTGACAATTTATGGTTTTCTTTATCAAAGAACCCACTGCATACTAGAGAAACCGTGGATTTGTTCATACTGTTGATTAAAAGTCTATATTACGAGTATTAGAATGTCTTCACGGGTGCAAATAGGAAAGATTATAAGGAACAAAGATGATGAAGGTATTACGGGATGGGAGATGCAAAGAAAGGGTGGCAGTGATAAAGGCGGTAATGCATTGAGAAGGAATGGGTAACATAATTATACGACTTCATGGTAATTACGCCTTTGCTCTTTGTGCTGGGATTCCCTCTGTCGCTGCGGGTCTCTCTCCCCTCTCGTTTCCCCCGCTAAGTCGTCCGTCAGACTCTCTTTTCTCTCTCTTTGCATATATATATATATATATATATATATATATATATATATATATATATATATATATATATATATATACATATATATATATGTGTATGCATATATGTATGTATGTACATATATACATTCTTTCTCTCTCTCTCTCTCTATCTCTCTTTCTCTCTCTCTCTCTCTCTCTCTCTCTCTCTCTCTCTCTCTCTCTCTCTCTCTCTCTCTCTCTCTCTCTCTCTCTCTCTCTCTCTCTCCCACTTATCCGCTCCCCTGCTGCTAACACTCTGTTACTGCCTGTTATTCTCCCTCTCTATATCTCTATATTTCTATTTCTGTCGGTGTATTCCTATTTCTCTCTCTCTCTCTTTTTGTTTTTCCCCACTTATTCGCTCCCGTGTTATTAACCTCTCTGTTACTATCTGTCATTCTCCCTCTCTCGCTTTCTTTATCTCCATCTCTGTCAGTCTCTTTCTCTTTATGCCGGACTGTCTGTTCGCTCCCCCCCCCCTCTCTCTCTCTCTTTTTCTCTCTCTCGCTCTCTCTATCTATCTATCTATCTGTCTATCTCTGTCAATCTTTCTCTCTGTATGCCTGACTCTTTCTCTTTCTCTCTTTTTCCTTGTCTATCTTCATGCCTGCCTGTTTCTCTATCTGTCTCTCAGGCTCTCTCTTTCTCTCTGCCATACCCTCTCTATCCATCTTTTCCTTGTTTGGCTTTTCTGTCTCTGTATTGTCTGTCGGTCTATCTCTCTCTCTTTCCCTTTCACACTTTCTCGTTCTATCTGCCCCCCCCCCTCTTAGTCAGCATGGAGGAAGCAACGGATATATAGCGCTGTATTTAGAAGTGCATATGATGGCACTGACTTCTCATTCATCTGTCTCCACCTAAGAACTACAATGCGTTTCTACATTCTTTTGACAATTTAAAGGGTTTCTCTAAACCATGTATTATATAAACCATTTTTCATTACTATGACGTCTAGATATTACTTTTTTCTCTATTTTTAAGACATTTTTCCGTTAGAGAATTTTTGTGCCTGCCCTCACATGAATTT
>NC_091561.1:22911592-22931679 GCF_042767895.1 Penaeus vannamei | reverse complement strand
TCTCCCCTTCCCTTCGTTCTCACTCCTTCTACCCCATTCCCTTCGCTCTCACTCCTTCTCTCCCCTTCCCTTCGCTCTCACTCCTCTCCCCTCCCCTTCCCTTCGCTCTCACTCCTACTCCCCCATTTCTTTTGCTCTCACTCCTTCTCTCCCCTTCCCTTCGCTCTCACCCCTTCTCTCACCTTCCCTTCGCTCTCACCCCTTCTCTCCCCTTCCCTCCGCGCTCACTCCTTCTTTCCCCTTCCCTTCGATCTCACTCCTTCTCTCCCCTTCCCCTCGGTCTCACTCCTTCTCCCCTATTCCCTTCGCTCTCTCTCCTTCTCCCCCCTTCCCTTCCCTCTCTCTCCTTCTCTCCCCTTCCCTTCGCTCTCTCTCATTCTCTCCCCTTCCCTTCGCTGTCACTCCTCTCCCCTTCCCTTCGCTCACACTCCTCTCCCCTTCCCTTTGCTCTCACTCCTTCTCTCCCCTTCTCTTCGCTCTTACTCCTTCTCTCCCCTTCCCTTCGTTCTCACTCCTCTCCCCTTCCATTCGCTCTCACTCCTTCTACCCCATTTCCCTCGCACTCACTCCTTCTTTCCTTTTCCTTTCGCTCTCAGTCTTCTCCCCTTCCCTTCGCTCTCATTCCTTCTCCCCCCTTCTCTTTGCTATCACTCCTTCTCTCCCCTTCCCTTCGCTCTCATTCCTTCTCTCCCCTCCCATTCGCTCTCACTCCTCTCCCCTTCCATTTGCTCCCCCTGATTCTTCTCCCTTCACTCTCACTCCTCTCCCCTTCCCTTCGCTCTCACTCCTCTCTCCTTCCCTTCGCTCTCACTCCTTCTCTCCCCTTCCCTTCGCTCTCACTCCTTCTTTCCCCTTCCCTTCGCTCTCACTTTTCTCTCCTTCCCTTCGCTCTCACTCCTCTCCCCTTCCTTTCGCTCTCACCCCTTCTCTCCCCTTCCCTTCGCTCTCACTCCTCTCCCCAGTGTAAATGCCATCACCCCCTTTGTTACAAAAATCATTAAATGTCCTCCGGCCCCATGGATTAATAGATTAACAAATTGTAAAAAATATTCAGCTAAAACATGGAAGATTTTAAAGACACTTGTACCAAACGAAAACAACCATAAAGATAATCTAAACACCAAAATTAGTGCAAATGAATTTAATGAGTTCTTCCCTAAAATTGGACATTCCACATATGAACAAACAAACGCTTCCATATCTAAACAAAACACAGTTAGTATAGGGCCCTCAGCCAATAGTTTCAGACCACAACCTGTTCAAATAGAAACCGTAATCCTGACAATAAAACACCTGCGTGAAACAATGTCTGTGGGGGTGGCTGGTATTGCTCTTCGCTTCCTCAGAGACAGCCTACCTGCTTTGGCGTATTACTTAACGGTTATCATTAATACATCTCTGGTCACCGGTGACTTCCCATCGCTCTGGAAGCATGGCATAATAACACCAGTTTTTAAATCTGGCGACAAAGACGAAGTTAATAATTATCGCCCTATTACCATACTTCCTATACTGTCGAAGGTTCTCGAAAAAATCGTAGCAGACCAACTGACAACATTTCTAGAGACACACGACCTACTATCTAGAACACAGCATGGCTTCAGAAGTAAGCTGTCCACTGAAACAGCGTTATTGCAGATTACAAATAATATTTATGAGAATATAGACAACAAGCGTATAAACTTGCTTACATTGTGCGACTTATCAAAGGCCTTTGATGGTGTCAATCACGAAATCCTCATCAGTAAACTAATGAATCACAAAATTGACACATATTGGTTCAGGAGCTATCTAAGTAATAGAATCCAATCAGTCAAAATTAGCGAGAATATATCAGAAAAACAGAGTGTATCCTTTGGTGTCCCACAAGGTTCTATATTAAGCCCAATACTGTTTATAATATTTGTAAATGATCTGTCAAACATAGCCCAAAATTGCCTTCTTGTTCAATACGCCGATGATTCACAATTTCTACATAGTGATTCTGTAAACAACTTAGATTCATTGATACTAAAGACCCAGGAGACACTTTCACAAGTAAAAGGATACTTTGACTCAAATGGCCTTAAGATAAATCCAGATAAGACACAATGTATCTTCATAGTCGCCAAAACATCGCCAAAATTCATGTAAACACGACCATAATATTTGAAGACAGCTATATAAGACCGAGAACTTTTGTAAAAAATCTAGGCTTACACATTGACAGATTCATGACATTCGAGAACCACATCGATAACATCCACAGGAAAGTAATGGGAACACTAATTTACCTAAGTCATATCAAAAATAGAATCCCAGTTGAAACTAGGATATCTGTTATACAAACACTAGTTCTCAGTATAATTAACATTGTTCAAATATATGGGGTACAGCAAACAAAGGTCAAATTCAGAAAATTCAAAAATTGTAAAACTTTGCTGCCAGGGTAGCACGGGAACGTAAAGAAGTATGACCACATTACCCCACACATAAACAAAGTTGACTAAAAGTACATCACAAATGCAACTATGATACCTGCATATTAATTCACAAAATGATCCACGGTTTTTATCCAAAATGGTTGTTAACCCTTCCAACTGTAGGTAATACTTGTGTCCAAACAAGACAAGGTAACTCCCTATATGTTAAAAGATTACGTACAGACATAGGGGCACGACAGATACTAACTCGTGGACCCATGATTTGGAACCAACTGCCTTTTGATATCAGAAACATTCAAAACACAAATACACTCAAAAGGAAATTAAAGGAACATCTATTAAATCACCAATGACATCAGGTTTCTAAATGTAAGAATAGACAAGACTAATATGTACCACCATTGATACTATGTTTAACTTGTATTTATTTGTACTGTAACATCTTTATGTATATAATATGAATAACCATTGTAACAAATGGAATAAATTATTTTGAACTTGAATTTGAATTTCAATCCCTCTTTCCCCTTCCCTTCGCTCTCACCCCTTCTCTCCCCTTCCCTTTGCTCTAACTCCTTCTCCCCCCTTCCCTTCGCTCTCACAGCTTCTCTCCCCTTCCCTTCGCTCTCACTCCTCTCCCCTTCCTTTCGCTCTCACTCCTCTCCACTTCCATTCACTCTCACTCCTCTCCCCTTCCCTTCGCTCTCACTCCTTCTTTCCTTTTCCCTTCGCTCTCACTCTTCTCCCCTTCCCTTCGCTCTCATTCCTTCTCTCCCCTCCCATTCGCTCTCACTCCTCTCCCCTTCCATTTGCTCCTTCCCTCCTTCCCTCCCCTTCCCTTTGCTCTCACTCCTTCTCCCCCATTCCCTTCGCTCTCACTCCTTCTCCCCCATTCCCTTTGCTCTCACTCCTTCTCTCCCCTTCCCTTCGCTCTCACTCCTTCTTTCCCCGTCCCTTCGCTCTCACTCCTCTCCCCTTCCCTTCGCTCTCACTCCTTCTCCCCCATTCCCTTCGCTCTCACTCCATTTCACCCCTTCCCTTCGATCTCACTCCTTCTACCCCATTCCATTCGCTCTTACTCCTCTAACCTTCCCTTCGCTCTCACTCCTTCTCCCCAATTCCCTTCGCTCTCACTCGTTCTCTCCCCTTCCCTTCGCTCTTACTCCTTCTCCCCCATTCCCTTCGCTCTCACCCCTTCTCTCCCCTTCCCTTCGCTCCCCTTCCCTTCGTTCTCACTCCTTCTCTCCCCTTCTCTCCGCTCTCACTCCTTCTTTCTCCTTCCGTTCGCTCTCACTCCTCTCCCATTCCTTTAACTCTCACTCCTTCTCTCCCCTTCCCTCTGCTGTCACTCCTTCTTTCCCCTATCCCTTCGCTCTCACTCCTCTCCCCTTTCCTTCCCTCTCACTCCTTCTCTCCCATTCCCTTCGCTCTCTCTCCTCTCCCCTTCCCTTCGCTCTCTCTCCTCTCCCCTTCCCTTCGCTCTCACTTCTTCTCTCCCCTTCCCTTCGTTCTCACTCCTTCCCTCCGCTCTCACTCCTCTGCACTTCCCTTCACCCTCATCCCTCTCCACTTTCCTTCGCTCTCACTCCTCTCCACTTTCCTTCGCTCTCACTCCTTCTCTCCCCTTCCATTAAATCCCACTTCTTCTCTCCCCTTCCCTTCGCTCTCACTCCTCACCCCTTCCCTTCGCTCTCACTCCTTCTCTCCCCTTCCATTCGCTCTCACTCCTTCTCTCCCCTTCCCTTCGCTCTCACTCCTTCTCTCCCCTTCAGTTCGCTCTAACTCCTTCTCTCACCCTCCCTTCGATCTCACTCCTTCTCTCCCCCTCCTATCGCTCTCACTTCTTCTCTCCCCTTCCCTTCGCTCTCACTCCTCTTCCCTTCCCTTCGCTCTCACTCTTTCTCTCCCCTTCCCTTCGCTCTCACTCCTTCTCTCCTCTTCCCTTCGCTTTCACTCCTCCTCTCCACTTCCCTTCACCCTCACCCCTCTCCACTTTCCTTCGCTCTCACTCCTCTCCACTTGTTTTCGCTCTCACTATTCTCCCCTTCCCATCGCTCTCACTTCTTCTCTCCCCTTCCCTTCGCTCTCACACCTCACCCCTTCCCTTCACTCTCACTCCTCTCCAATTCCCTTCGCTCTCACTCCTTCTCTCCCCTTCCCTTCGCTCTCACTCCTCACCCCTTCCCATCACTCTCACTCCTCTCCCATTCCCTTCGCTCTCACTCCTCTCCCCTTCCCTTCGCTCTCACTCCTTCTCTCCCCTTCCCTTCGCTCTCACTTCTCTCCCCTTCCCTTAGCTCTCATTCCACTCCCCTTCCCTTCGCTCTTACTCCTTCTCCCCCATTCCCTTCGCTTTCACCCCTTCTCTCCCCTTACCTTCGTTCTCACTCCTTCTCTCCCCTTCCCTTCGCTCTCACTCCTTTTCTCCCCTTCCCTTCGCTCTCACTCCTTCTTTCCCCTTCCCTTCGCTCTCACTCCTCTCCAGTTCCCTTAACTCTCACTCCTTCTCTCCCCTTCCCTCCGCTGTCACTCCTTCTTTCCCCTATCCCTTCGCTCTCACTCCTCTCCCCTTTCCTTCGCTCTCACTCCTTCTCCCTCATTCCCTTCGCTCTCACCCCTTCTCTCCCCTTCCCTTCGCTCTCACTCCTCTCCCCTTCCCTTCGCTCTCACTCCTTCTCTCCCCTTCCATTAACTCCCACTCCTTCTCTCCCCTTCCCTTCGCTCTCACTACTCACCCCTTCCCTTCCCTCTCACTCCTCTCCCATTCCCTTCACTCTCACTCCTTCTCTCCCCTTCCCATCGCTCTCACTCCTCTTCCCTTCCCTTTGCTCTCACTCCTCTCCCATTCCCTTCACTCTCACTCCTTCTCTCCCTTTCCCATCGCTCTCACTCCTCTTCCCTTCCCTTTGCTCTCACTCCTCTCCCATTCCCTTCGCTCTCACTCCTCTCCCCTTCCCTTCGCTCTCACTACTTTTCTCCCCTTCCCTTCGCTCTCACTCATTCTCTCCCCCTTCCTTCGATCTCACTCCTTCTCTCCCCTTCCCTTCGCTCTCACTCCTTCTCTCCCCTTCCCTTCGCTCTCACTCCTCTCCCCTTCCCTTCGCTCTCACTCCTTCTCTCCCCTTCCCTTCGCTCTCACTCCTCTCCCCTTCCCTTCGCTCTCACTCCTCTCCCCTTCCCTTCGCTCTCACTCCTTCTCCCCCATTCCCTTCGATCTCACTCCTCTCCCCTTCCCTTCGCTCTCCCTCTTTCTCTCCACTTCCCTTCGCTCTCACCCCTTCTCTCACCTTCCCTTCGCTCTCACCCCTTATCTCTCCTTCCCTTCACTCTCACCCCTTCTCTCCCCTTCCTTTCGCTCTCACTCCTCTACCCTTCCCTTCACTTTCACTTCTCTCGCCTTCCCTTCGCTCTCACTCCTTCTCTCCCCTTCCCTTCGCTCTCACTCCTTCTCTCCCCTTCCCTTCGCTGTCACTCCTCTCCCCTTGCCTTCGCTCTCACTCCTTCTCCCCCATTGCCGTCGCGCTCACTCCTCTCCGCTGCCCTTCGCCTTCACTCCTCCCCCCTTCCCTTCGCTCCCACTCCTCTCCCCTTCCCTTCGCTCCCACTCCTCTTCCCTTCCCTTCGCCCTCACTCCTTCTCTCCCCTTCCCTTCGCTCTCACTTCTCTCCCCTTCCATTCGCTCTCACTTCTTCTCCCCCATTCCAATTAATCTCACCCATTCTTTCCTTTACCCATTGCTCTCACTCCTGTCCCCTTACCTTCGCTCTCACTCCTTCTCTCCCCTTCCCTTCGCTCTCACTCCTTTTCTCCCCTTCCCTTCGCTCTCGCTCCTTCTTTCCCCTTCCCTTCGCTCTCACTCCTCTCCCATTCCCTTAACTCTCACTCCTTCTCTCCCCTCCCGTTCCCTTCGCTCTCACTCCTTCTCTCCCTTTCCCTTCGCTCTCACTCCTCTCCCCTTTCCTTCGCTCTCACTCGTTCTCTCCCCTTCCCTTCGCTCTCACTCTTTCCCTCCCCTTCCCTTCCCTCTCACTTCTTCCCACCCCTTCCCTTCCCTCGCACTCCTTCCCCCCCCTTCCCTTCGCTCTCACACTTTATCCTCCATTGCCTTCGCTCTCACTCTTTCTCTCCCCGTCCCTTCGCTCCCACTCCTCCCCCATTCCCTTCGCTCTCACTCTTTCTCTCCTCTTCCCTTCGCTCTCACTCCTCTCCCCTTCACTTCGCTCTCACTCCTCTCCCCTTCCCTTCGCTCTCACTCCTTCTCCCTCATTCCCTTCGCTTTCACTCCTTCTCTCCCCTTCCCTTCCCCCTCACTCCTCTCCCCTTTCCTTCGTACTCACACCGTCTATCCCCTTCCCTTTGCTCTCACTCCTCTTCCCCTACTTTCGCTCTCTCTCCTTCTTCTCCTTTCCCTTCTTCCTCACTCCTTCCCTCCCCTTCCCTTCGCTCTCACTCCTTCTCTTCTCTTCCTTTTGCTCTTACTCCTTTTCCCCCATTCTCTTCGCTCTCACTCCTTCTCTCCCCTTCCTTTCGCTCTCACTTCTCTCCCCTTCCCTTCGCTCTCACACTTTCTCCTCCATTCCCTTCGCTCTCACTCTTTCTCTCCCCTTCCCTTCGCTCTCCCTCCTCTCCACTTTCCTTGGCTCTCACTCCTTCTCTCCCCTTCCCTTGGCTCTCACTCCTTCTCCCCCATTTCATTCGCTCTCACTCCTTCTCTCCCCTTGCCTACGCTCTCACTCCTCTCCCCTTCCATTCCCTCTCACTCCTCTCCACTTCCCTTCGCTCTCACTCCTTCTCTCCCCTTCCCTTCGCTCTCACTCCTTCTCTCCCCTTCCCTTCGCTCTCACTCCTTCTTTCCCCTTCCCTTCGCTCTCACTCCTTCTCCCATTCCCTTAACTCTCACTCCTTCTCTCCCCTCCCCTTCCCTTCGCTCTCACTTCTTCTCTCCCTTTCCTTTCGCTCTCACTCCTCTCCCCTTTCCTTCGCTCTCACTCGTTCTCTCCCCTTCCCTTCGCTCTCACTCTTTTTCTCCCCTTCCCTTCGCTCTCACTTCTTCTCTCCCCTTCCCTTCGCTCTCACTCCTTCTCTCCCCTTCCCTTCGCTCTCACGCTTTATCCTCCATTCCCTTCGCTCTCACTCTTTCTCTCCTCTTCCCTTCGCTCTCACTCCTCTCCCCTTCACTTCGCTCTCACTCCTCTCCCCTTCCCTTCGCTCTCACTCCTTCTCCCTCATTCCCTTCGCTTTCACTCCTTCTCTCCCCTTCCCTTCGCTCTCACTCCTCTCCCCTTCCTTTCGCTCTCACTCCTCTCCCCTTTCCTTCGCACTCACACCGTCTCTCCCCTTCACTTCGCTCTCACTCCTCTCCCCTTACTTTCGCTCTCACTCCTTCTCCCCCATTCCCATCGCTCTCACTCCTTCTCTCCCCTTCCCTTCACTCTCACTCCTTCTCTTCTCTTCCCTTCGCTCTCACTCCTTTTCCCCCATTCTCTTCGCTCTCACTCCTTCTCTCCCCTTCCTTTCACTCTCACTTCTCTCCCCTTCCCTTCGCTCTCACACTTTCTCCTCCATTCCCTTCGCTCTCACTCTTTCTCTCCCCTTCCCTTCGCTCTCACTCCTCTCCCCTTCACTTCGCTCTCACTCCTCTCCCCTTCCCTTCGCTCTCACTCCTTTTCTCCCCTTCCCTTCGCTCTCACTCCTTCTTTCCCCTTCCCTTCGCTCTCACTCCTCTCCCATTCCCTTAACTCTCACTCCTTCTCTCCCCTCCCCTTCCCTTCGCTCTCACTCCTTCTCTCCCTTTCCCTTCGCTCTCACTCCTCTCCCCTTTCCTTCGCTCTCACTCGTTCTCTCCCCTTCCCTTCGCTCTCACTCTTTTTCTCCCCTTCCCTTCGCTCTCACTTGTTCTCTCCCCTTCCCTTCACTCTCACTCCTTATCTCCCCTTCCCTTCGCTCTCACACTTTCTCCTCCATTCCCTTCGCTCTCACTCTTTCTCTCCCCTTCCCTTCGCTCTCACTCCTCCCCCATTCACTCCTCTCCCTTTCCTTTCGCTCTCACTCCTCTCCCCTTTCCTTCGCACTCACACCGTCTCTCCCCTTCACTTCGCTCTCACTCCTCTCCCCTTACTTCCGCTCTCACTCCTTCTCCCCCATTCCCTTCGGTCTCACTCCTTCTCTCCCCTTCCCTTCGCTCTTACTCCTTCTCTTCTCTTCCCTTCGCTCTCACTCCTTTTCCCCCATTCTCTTCGCTCTCACTCTTTCTCTCCCCTTCCCTTCGCTCTCACTCCTCTCCCCTTCACTTCGCTCTCACTCCTCTCCCCTTCCCTTCGCTCTCACTCCTTCTCCCTCATTCCCTTCGCTCTCACTCCTTCTCTCCCCTTCCCTTCGCTCTCACTCCTCTCCCCTTCCTTTCGCTCTCACTCCTCTCCCCTTTCCTTCGCTCTCACTCCGTCTCTCCCCTTCACTTCGCTCTCACTCCTCTCCCCTTACTTTCGCTCTCACTCCTTCTCCCCCATTCCCTTCCGTCTCACTCCTTCTCTCCCCTTCCCTTCGCTCTCTCTCCTTCTCTTCTCTTCCCTTCACTCTCACTCCTTTTCCCCCATTCTCTTCGCTCTCACTCCTTCTCTCCCCTTCCTTTCGCTCTCACTCCTCTCCCCTTCCCTTCGCTCTCACTCCTTCTCTCCCCTTCCCTTCGCTCTCACTCCTCCCCCATTCCCTTCACTCTTACCCCTTCTCTCCCCTTCACTTCGCTCTCACTCCTCTCCCCTTACTTTCGCTCTCACTCCTTCTCCCCCATTCCCTTCCCTCTCACTCCTTCTCTCCCCTTCCCTTCGCTCTCTCTCCTTCTCTTCTCTTCCCTTCACTCTCACTCCTTTTCCCCCATTCTCTTCGCTCTCACTCCTTCTCTCCCCTTCCTTTCGCTCTCACTCCTCTCCCCTTCCCTTCGCTCTCACTCCTTCTCTCCCCTTCCCTTCGCTCTCACTCCTCCCCCATTCCCTTCACTCTTACCCCTTCTCTCCCCTTCCCTTCGCTCTCACCCTTTCTCTCCCCTTCCCTTCGCTCTCACTCCTTCTCTCCCCTTCCCTCCGCTCTCACTCGTTCTTTCCCCTTCCCTTCGCTCTCACTCCTCTCCCATTCCCTTAACTCTCACTTTCCTCTCTCCCCTTCCCTTCACTCTCACTCCTCTCCCATTCCCTTAACTCTCTCTCTTTCTCTCCCCTTCCCATCGCTCTCACTCCTTCTCTCCCCTTCCCTTCGCTCTCACTCCTTCTCTCCCCTCCCCTTCGCTCTCACTCCTTCTCTCCCCTTCCCTTTGCTCTCAATCCTCTCCCCTTTTCTTCGCTCTCACTCCTTCTCTCCCCTTCCTTCGCTCTCAATCCTCTCCCCTCTCCTTCGCTCTCACTCCTTCTCCCCTATTCCCTTCTCTCTCACTCCTTCTCCCCCATTCCCTTCGCTCTCACTCCTCTCCCCTTTCCTTCGCTCTCACTCCTTCTCCCCCCTTCCCTTCGCTCTCACTCCTTCTCCCTTATTCCCTTCGCTCTCACTCCTTCTCTCCCCATTCCCTTCGCTCTCACTCTTTCTCCCCCATTCCCTTCGCTGTCACTCCTCTCCCCTTCCCTTCGCTCTCACTCCTCTCCCCTTCCCTTCGCTCTCACTCCTTTTCCCCCATTCCCTTCGCTCTCACTCATTCTCTCCCCTTCCCTTCGCTCTCACTCCTCCCCCATTCCCTTCACTTTCACCCCTTCTCTCCCCTTCCCTTCGCTCTCACTCCTCTCCTCTTCCCTTAACTCTCACTCTTTCTCTACCCTTCCCTCCGCTGTCACTCCTTCTTTCCCCTTCCCTTCGCTGTCACCCCTTCTCTCCCCTTCCCTTCGCTCTCACTCCTTCTCTCCCCTTCCCTCCGCTCTCACTCCTTCTTTCTCCTTCCCTTCACTCTCACTCCTCTCCCATTCCCTTAATTCTCACTCCTTCTCTCCCCTTCCCTCCGCTGTCACTCCTTCTTTCCCCTTCCCTTCGCTCTCACTCCTTCTCTCCCCTTCCCTTCGCTCTCACTCCTCTCCCCTTTCCTTCGATTTCACTCCTCTCCCCTTCCCTTCGCTCTCGCTCCTCTCCCCTTTCACTCCTTCTTTCCCCTTCCCTTCGCTCTCACTCCTCACCCCTTCCCTTCACTCTCACTCCTTCTCTCCCCTTCCCTTCGCTCTCACTCGTTCTCCCCTATTCCCTTTGCTCTCACTACTTCTCCCCCATTCCCTTCGCTCTCACTCCTTCTCTCCCCTTCCCTTCACTCCCACACTTTCTCCTCCATTCACTTCGCTCTCACTCCTTCTCTCCCCTTCCCTTCGCTCTAACTCCTTCTCCCCGATTCCCTTCGCTCTCACTCCTCTCCCCTTCCCTTCGCTCTCACTCCTTTCCCCTTCCCTTCGCTCTCACTCCTTCTCCCCCATTCCCTTCGCTCTCATTCCTTCTTTTCTTTTCCCTTCGCTCTCACTCCTCTCTCCTTACCTTCGCTCTCACTCCTTTTCCCCCATTCTCTTCGCTCTCACTCCTTCTCTCCCCTTGTTTTCGCTCTCACTCCTTGTCTCCCCTTCCCTTCGCTCTCACTCCTTCTCTCCCCTTCCCTTCGCTCTCACTCCTTCTCCCCCATTCACTTCGCTCTCCTTCTCTCCCCTTCCTTTCACTCTCACTCCTCTCCCCTTCCGTTTGCTCTCACACCTTCTCCCCTATTCCTTTCGCTCTCATTCCTTCTTTCCTTTTCCCTTCGCTTTCACTCCTCTCCCCTTACCTTCGCTCTCACTCCTTTTTCCCCATTCTCTTCGCTCTCACTCCTTCTCTCCCCTTCCCTTCGCTCTCACTCCTCTCCCCTTCCCTTCGCTCTCACACTTTCTCCTCCATTCCCTTCGCTCTCACTCCTTCTCCCCCATTCCCTTCGATCTCACTCTTTCTCTCCCCTTCCCTTCGCTCTCACTCCTCGCCCCTTCACTTCGCTCTCACTCCTCTCCCCTTCCCTTCGCTCTCACTCCTTCTCCCTCATTCCCTTCGCTTTCACTCCTTCTCTCCCCTTCCCTTCGCTCTCACTCCTCTCCCCTTCCTATCGCTCTCACTCCTCTCCCCTTTTCTTCGCTCTCACTCCGTCTCTCCCCTTCACTTCGCTCTCACTCCTCTCCCCTTCCCTTCGCTCTCACTCCTTCCCTCCCCTTCCCTTCGCTCTCACTTCTTCTCTCCCCTTCACTTCGCTCTCACTCCTCTCCCCTTACCTTCGCTCTCACTCCTTCTCCCCCCTTCCCTTCGCTCTCACTCCTTCTCTCCCCTTCCCTTCGCTCTCAGTCCTTCTGTCCCCTTCCCTTCGCACTCACTCCTTTTCTCCCCTTTGCTTCGCTCTCACTCCTTCTCTCCCCTTCCCTTCGCGCTCACACTTTCTCCTCCATTCCCTTCGCTCTCACTCTTTCTCTCCCCTTCCCTTCGCTCTCACTCCTTCTCCCCCATTCCCTTCGCACTCACTCTTTCTCTCCACTTTCCTTCCCTCTCACTCCTCTCCACTTTCCTTCGCTCTCACTCCTTTTCTTCCCCTTCCCTTCGCTCTCACTCCTTCTCCACCATTCCATTCGCTCTCACTCCTTCTCTCCCCTTCCCTTCGCTCTCACTCCTCTCCCCTTCCTTTCGCTCTCACTCCTCTCCCCTTTCCTTCGCTCTCACTCTGTCTCTCCCCTTCACTTCGCTCTCACTCCTTCTCCCCCATTCCCTTCGCTCTCATTCCTTCTCTCCCCTTCCCTTCGCTCTCAATCCTTCTCTCCCCTTCCCTTCGCTCTCACTCCTTCTCTTCTCTTCCCTTCGCTCTCACTCCTTTTCCCCCATTCTCTTCGCTCTCACTCCTTCTCTCCCCTTCCCTTCGCTCTCACTCCTTCTCTCCCTTTCCCTTCGCTCTCACTCCTTCTCCCCCATTCACTTCGCTCTCACTCCTTCTCTCCCCTTCCCTTCCCTTCGCTCTCACTCCTTCTCCCCTATTCCCTTCGCTCTCATTCCTTCTTTCCTTTTCCCTTTGCTCTCACTCCTCTCCCCTTCCCTTCGCTCTCACTCCTCTCCCCTTCCTTTCGCTCTCACTTCTTCTCTCCGCTTCCCTTCGTTCTTACTCCTTCTCTCCCCTTCCCTTTGCTCTCACTCCTCTCCCCTTCCCTTCGCTCTCACTCCTTCTCCCCTATTCCTTTCGCCCTCATTCCTTCTTTCCTTTTCCCTTTGCTGTCACTCCTCTCCCCTTCCCTTCGCTCTCACTCCTCTCCCCTTCCTTTCGCTCTCACTCCTTCTCTCCCCTTCCCTTCGCTCTCACTCCTTCTCCCCCATTCACTTCGCTCTCACTCCTTTTCTCCCCTTCCCATCGCTTTCACTCCTCTCCCCTTCCCTTCTCTCTCACTCCTTCTCCCCCATTCCCTTCGCTCTCATTTCTTCTTTCCTTTTCCCTTCGTTCTCACTCCTCTCCCCTTACGTTCGATCTCACTCCTTTTCCCCCATTCTCTTCGCTCTCTCTCCTTCTCTCCCCTTCTTTTCGCTCTCACTCCTTCTCTCCCCTTCCCTTCGCTCTCACTCCTTCTCTCCCCTTCCCTTCGCTCTCACTCCTTCTCCCCCATTCACTTCGCTCTCCTTCTCTCCCCTTCCCTTCACTCTCACTCCTCTCCCCTTCCCTTCGTTCTCACTCCTTCTCTCCCCTTCCCTCTGCTCTCACTCCACTCCCCTTCCCTTCGCTCTCACTCCTTCTCCCCTTTTCCCTTCGCTCTCATTCCTTCTTGCCTTTTCCCTTCGCTCTCACTCCTTCTCTCCCCTTCCCTTCGCTTTTCCACCTTCTCCCCCCTTCTAATCGCTCTCACTCCTTCTCTCCCCTTCCCTTCGCTCTCACTCCTTCTCTCCCCTTCCCTTCGCTCTCACTCCTTCTCTCCCCTTCCCTTCGTCTCACTCCTTCTTTCCCCTTCCCTTCGCTCTGACTACTTCTCCGCCCTTCCCTTCGCTCTCACTCCTTCTCTCCCCTTCCCTTCGCTCTCACTCCTTCTCTCCCCTTCCCTTCGCTCTCACTCCTTCTCTCCCCTTCCCTTCGCTCTCACTCCTTCTCTCCCCTTCCCTTCGCTCTCACTCCTTCTCTCCCCTTCCCTTCGCTCTCACTCCTCTCCCCTTCCCATCGCTCTCACTCCTCTCCCCTTCCCTTTGCTCTCACTCCTTATCCCCTATTCCCTTCGCTCTCATTCCTTCTCTCCCCTTCCCTTCGCTCTCACTCCTTCTCCCCCATTCCCTTCGCCCTCACTCCTTCTCCCCCATTCCCTTCGCTCTCATTCCTTCTTTCCTTTTCCCTTCGCTCTCACTCCTCTCCTCTTACCTTCGCTCTCACTCCTTTTCCCCAATTCTCTTCGCTCTCACTCATTCTCTCCCCTTCCCTTCGCTCTCACTCCTTTTCTCCCCTTTCCTTCGCTCTCACTCCTTCTCCCCCATTCCCTTCGCTCTCATTCCTTCTTTCCTTTTCCCTTCGCTCTCCCTCCTCTCCTCTTAACTTCGCTCTCACTCCTTTTCCCCCATTCTCTTCTCTCTCACTCCTTCTCTCCCCTTCCCTTCGCTCTCACTCCTTTTCTCCCCTTCCCTTCGCTCTCACTCCTTCTCCCCCATTCACTTCGCTCTCACTCCTCTCCCCTTCCCATCCCGCTCACTCCCCTCTCCTTCCCTTCGCTCTCACTCCTTCTCTCCCCTTCCCTTTGCTCTCCCTCCTCTCCCCTTCGCTTCGCTCTCACTCCTTCTCCCCCATTCCCTTCGCTCTCATTCCTTCTTTCCTTTTCCCTTCGCTCTCACTCCTCTCCCCTTACCTTCGCTCTCATTCCTTTTCCCCCATTCTCTTCGCTCTCACACCTTCTCTCACTTTCTTTTCGCTTTCACTCCTTCTCTCCCCTTCCCTTCGCTCTCACTCCTTCTCCCCCATTCACTTCGCTCTCCTTCTCTCCCCTTCCCTTCGCTCTCACTTCTCTCCCCTTCCCTTCGTTCTCACTCCATCTCTCCCCTTCCCTTTGCTCTCACTCCTCTCCCCTTCCCTTCGCTCTCACTCCTTCTCCCCTATTCCCTTCGCTCTCATTCCTTCTTTCATTTTCCCTTCGCTCTCACTCCTCTCCCCTTACCTTCGCTCTCACTCCTTTTCCCCCATTCTCTTCGCTCTCACTCCTTCTCTCCCCTTCCCTTCGCTCTCACTCTTCCTCTCCCCTTCACTTCGCTCTCACTCCTTCTCTCCCCTTCCCTTCGCTCTCACTCCTTCTCTCCCCTTCCCTTCGCTCTCACTTCTTCTATCCCCTTCCCATCGCTCTCACTCCTCTCCCCTTCCCTTCGCTCTCACCCCTTCTCTCCCCTTCCCATCGCTCTCACTCTTCTCCCCTTGCCATCGCTCTCACTCCTCTCCCCTTCCCTTCGCTCTCACTCCTTCTCTCCCCTTCCCTTCGCTCTCACTCCTTCTCTCCCCTTCCCTTCGCTCTCACTCCTTCTCTCCCCTTCCCTTCGCTCTCACTCCTTCTCTCCCCTTCCCTTCGCTCTCACTCCTTTTCTCCCCTTCCCTTCGCTCTCACTCCTTCTCTCCCCTTCCTTTCGCTCTCTCTCTTTCTCTCCCCTTCCCTTCGCTCTCACCCCTTCTCTCCCCTTCCCTTCGCTCTCACTCATTCTCTCCCCTTCCCTTCGCTCTCACTCCTTCTCACTCCTCTCCCCTTCACTTCGCTCTCACCCCTTCTCTCCCCTTGCCATCGCTCTCACTCCTCTCTCCTTCCCTTTGCTCTCACTCCTTCTCTCCCCTTCCCTTCGCTCTCTCCGTCCCTCCCTCTTCCATTCCCTCCCAGTACTTCCCCTCGCCCACCGCGGTCTTCGGCCTCCCCTCAGGCATTCATTATTGACTTCCCGGGCCTCGTGTCCGCCATTCCCTGCGCGCCGTCGAGGCCCGTCTCGTATTTCCTGAAAGCCGTTAATAAACAGCGCCTCGGAATCGCATGCGGGATCGGCGGACAAATCCTTCGTTACCAGGATCCGTTATCGCGGCTCTCGTGCTTCTGCATTTTCTTTCGCTTTTCTCCCTTTCATTCATTTAAATGTTGTAAATTCTGCATCCGCTATACTCTTTTCCTCGCGTGGTCACCATACATTGCACGTTGTCGTTGATTATGCATAGTATAAACATCAGTGTAGTAGTAGTGATAATGATACTAACAAGAGAATAATGATGATATAATAATAATAATAAGTATAACAATGAGATGAAAATGATACTGAAATACTAATAATGATCACTTATCAATATCATTATATATAATGAAATGAAAATGATAGTGAAATAATAACAATGATAAATTATAGTAATTATTATAAGCATCATCATCACTGATAATAAAAAAGAAAATGCAAAGGATAATAGTAATTATGAAAATAAGGTGCTAATAATAGACATAATGATAATGATAATATACTATCATTATCATAAAAAATAATAGTAAAATTAGTAATAATGTTGATAGTTATTACATATAATAATTAAACAGCAATAATGATGACAATCATACATTACGGATAGTAATAGTAAGAATAATAATCTAATAATGATAAGATAATGATAAGAATAATAAGTTTAATGATAATACAAATCAGAATAATTATGCTAGTAATAATAATGACAAAAACAACAACAATAACAATGATAATGTTACTACTTAAATAATAATAATAATAAATAATTGTTATGATAATGTCAGTAATCACAGTGCAAAAAATATAATAAAAACACTGATTTACAATTATAATAAAAAAAGACAACGATGTTATCGCTTATATACAAAATGAAGAGCAAAAGGACAAGAACATTACCCAGATGAACCCTAGAAGACACGAAAAGATTGGCTAAAACTCCCATTCAGCTTATATACTTAAAACTTAGTAAAGGAAAGAAACAATGGCTGCAAAAATATCCAAAGAGACAAGACTACCTGTGCCTCCTATCTCAACCAGGGTGCATTTCAAGAACCAACATAACCATCATTGCAGCCAAATCCCTTTCCAAAAGGAAAGTGAGTCTCTGGAACAAATGGACTCAAATATATACAAACACGTTTGACCTGCAAACATTAAAAATAGATAAAAATCAAACTGTTGTGATGAAAATGGGTCTATAGCCAGTAGTTGAAGACACTATTGGCCCCTTGAAAAACAACATACCAAAGCGCCAGTACTCTAAAAATAACCTCTGGTGGACTGAAATACGTAATATTACAGATTAATTCTGATAATAGATATCAGAGATCCTTGAAAGCAAATGAACTAAAACGTGGTAATGGATGATATGATAGAAGGTCACTAACTTGATTAAAGCGTTATCCTAACAAAATAGCTTTTTTAACTGGGCTATATGTAACACTACCATCAGGCTTCGTTGTGGAAGGAATTGAACACTCAGCATCAAATAGAGATGCTAGCTTTAAGGACGAGTATAGTTACCAGGAATTGTAAGCAGTATACCTATAAACCAAGCTTTATCATTCAAATAAGATTTAAGAGTTTGGTTGAGTACAAATCTCACTATGATATCCAACTCAGAGCACTAAAAGAACAAGGAGCATTATATAATATTTATACTATGCCATCAAAAGCATGGTAAACGCCACCCCAATTTTATTCCAGTCTTTCAGAAGAGTTAAATTCCTACTTAGTAATAAAGGTTTGTTAAGATTAGGTAAAGCAAGTCTGATATGTGCCTCTTAGCTGAAACCAATCAGCACAGCACATATCAAACTTAGCTGAGGTAAGTTCCTGCTGTCTCCCATGAAGTCTTTTCTTATGATTTTAAAGTAACTTGCAATACCTGAGACAGCTAGGGTCAGGATTAAAAGCGACATCAATCGACAACAAATTTATTCCACATAAAAACAACGGGACCATAAAGTTTCAATAATAATTACTAATAAAAATCCTGAGATTTTTAGCACTCTTTGACCACTGAAGCCCTGCAGGGGACTGGGTGTCATGGCTATATCAACAGCCATGGTTGGTACAATAACACAGAAAGAAAGAAAAACTAGAAATGCAGGGCTCTACTCCCCTCTCTGGAAGTAAGAATCATAGTTAACCTCTTCATCACAATTTACAGATTGTGTAACCCACTTACCAAGATGTTTGTGTTTTTCTACCTGTTCAAGTTTTCTTCAGTAGCAATTTTCTTCCTATCTTTAGTAATTACGATAAATATTGGTTTCAAAAATTTAAGGCTATGCAGCATGTTTTACACGGTATTGCATTTTTTGAGTAAGTCTTGTAGGTCTTCCTCGCTATCAAAAATCAGAGCAATATCATCTGCAAACCTTTTATTATCTATATTGATGGTATTTACTTTAAGATAATTTTCTCCTCCAATTGTACCTCTGATCAAACACTGTATAGGTAGAATAATATAGAAGATAGGATACAGTCCTACCAAATACCCTTTATGATCTTCACTTGGTTAATTCCTTGTTCCATTCTCGTAGCTGTCGTTTGTTCCTAGTATAGGTTGACTATGATTCTTACTTCCAGCGAGTGGATATTTGCTTTTTATATTATCTGAACCTTATTTTGTTTTCGTGATTTACTCTGTCAAAGGCTTTTGTGTAACGCTTGAAACAAAGTAGTGAATGTTTATTTCACTTCAATAGATCTTTCTGGAAGGTCCCCAAAATTGTTGATGGCTTCCCTGGCAGTTTCTTTTCATTAACTGGTGTGTTTCCGTTCTTTATAATGATTAGTAGCACTTTTGCAGCTTGTGAGAAAAGGCTACCTGTACTGTAATCACTGCATTCGTTGGCTTCGTTAATCTTTGGTGCTGGAATATATTTGCTTTTCAGAAAATTTGTTGGTAGCTTACAAGTGTCAAATATTTTATTACTCATGTTTGTATTTTTTTTGTATTTCCTTTTCTCCTAGATGTTGCGAGAATTCTGCATGTATTCCATTATACTGAGTAAATTCTTTATAACCCGTAGCTTCCCTTTCCTTAGTCTTCACCATTATTTCTGTTTTTAGTATATATTTTTTAGCTCTATTGTATTTGTATAGTTCCTTTTCAATGTTTTCTTCCCATCTTTATATAATTCGGTCTTCTAAAAGCAATTAAACCTTAACATCAGTTCCTGATTTAATATTATGGTTTCTTTTTCATATCTTACATTTCTTCTTTATAAAGCCAGGCAGTTATTTAGTCTTGCCTTTCAAATTATTCATATATTGTTTGGTAATATCTTTATTTATCATTTCTCCCTTTCTTGAATAATTTTCCTGAACCTATCACTATTTCTACTGCGCTCTTCTACACTAACATTGGGGCTCTCTTCCATTTTCATCACCCCTGTTTTCTTTCTTGTCTTTTTTTTTTTCATATTTCATCCACTGCAGTTACCATGCCAATAATGATTCTGTACCCGAATTATGAGCATTGCGGCTTGCCCCTCGGACTTTCGCCTTTCTAGTACCAAGACCCCAGGCTCTCCTTTGATCACAACTCTGAACACTTCTTCTGCTGTTAACTCAGTCCATTCCAAACCACCTACCCAGGTCATAACCCAACCGTCAGAAAACCCTTCCTCTCACCAAATATCCTCCACTCCATCTTCATTTTCAACCCCCTCCCCTTTTTTTTTTTTTTTTTTTTTTTTTTTTTTACAATTCTCATCCTTATTGTTCGCTTTCACTTAAATACTACCTCTCTCAACATCATTCACTCTTCCTTCCATCCTTGTCCTTTTACTACTTCCACCTCTACAAAACTTTTGGCCACCTTTTTAGCTCAGTCAAGTGAGATCGATTTTTTGTTATTCCTCTGCAGTCCCTTACTTTGATAACACCCTCCTCTTCTAACAAAATCTTGAAGCAGGTAAAGTTTCCTCATGTTGTCACAGTTACATCTAAATCAAAACTAAAGCATTATCTACCCTGAGTAACTTCACTGGCAAATATATTCCTTACCAACCTCATTCTCCCTTAATATTTGTACCAGAACTGTCTGCATCTCCCTGGGTGATTGTCCCGTCTATGACAAAGATTGGCCAGACTGTGAAGTCGAGTGCTACAGTATTCCCCCCAGAGGCTACCGTAAGTACTTCACTGACATTGCCAAGATTACTTTCCATAGACATGATGTATGTATTGGCTCAGAGGCCTTCCCTGTCCATCCATACCCTTGGCCACCCCATTGAATATTGTCACTCCACAGCCTACTGTCCTCTTATGTGCCCAGCTTGGTCATGAATTCAAACTGCTCTGCGCAGTCATGCACGTTGTTGTTACAGTGACTTCCATAGTGACTGTAGGAGCTGCCCTAACTACAACTTTAATTCTGAGAAGGCAGTTCTCAGAACTAAACTTGGCTTCACTGCGAGGCCAGATAGGAAGCACACCGACTAGGTTTTTCATTTGCTCCCTACTCCATTACTGTTCGTTTCTCTATCATTTTCCCTTCCTCCCCAGGTGTTTGCGTATCTCCCCCAGTATATCGACCTTCTACTTCTTACGTTTCCATTTCTACCCCTTCCAGTCAAATTCTTTTGCCATTTTCAATCTAGACTCCAATCTTACCACTTCCTCTACCGCTTTCTACCCATCCCTTCTTGTTCTACCATCGCATCAGACAATCTAAATGTTCTACCCCATCTTTGTCTA
>NC_091561.1:22851592-22864092 GCF_042767895.1 Penaeus vannamei | reverse complement strand
CCACCAGGGATACGGCTACACAAGAGGACCCCCGCCGCAGAGTCTTGAGGGACCCCCACCACAAGCCCCAAGAGGACCCCCACCACAAGCCCCAAGAGGACCCCCACCACAAGCCCCAAGAGGACCCCCACCACAAGCCCCAAGAGGACCCCCACCACAAGCCCCAAGAGGACCCCCATCACAAGCCCCAAGAGAACCAGCATCACACACTCTCAGGGGACCGCAGCCATTTAACTTCAGGGGAATCCCATCACACAATCCCAACTACTCTAGAGGACCTCCGCCCCAAGGGCCAAGTTACGCGGGCTCTCCAAGGAACCCTGTGACTTCAAGTCGGACGCGAGCCCCCATGCCTCTAGGATTCGGAGGAAATTTTCACGGAAATTCCCGCGTTTACCGTAATCCGGACACTAAAATAGATGAGACAATCATTTAAGTCTTACGTATGTTTTTTTTTTCATGCTATCTCCTCCTCGTAGTATTATTCCCTTCCCTTGACTGAGATCACGTCTCCGGGAACAGCGACAGGCCATTATATCAAAGGCCTGGGAACACATCTGCTCCTGTTGCTTCTGAGGCAATTGTGTGGTTTCAGATTTCATCCCTCTATCTCCTTCCTTGCATTCCTTTTGTAACGTATTTAAGACCTCATCACTTCACCCTTTAAATATCTGTCTTCCTCCAGATTTGGAGATATCTCCTCGCCGTTTTTTCTCTATATTGCTTCACTCTTTTAGTATTGTTAAAGTTCCGAAACATCTACTCGTTTCTCAGTTTCTCTTTCACTCGCATTTCGCATTTTTGTTGGGCTTGTTTTCCTAGACTTTGGGATTTCTTTTCTTTTCGCATTATGTTGGTTCAGTGTTGTTTCGTCCTTTTGATTCCGTCAGTAATATTTTTCTTGTTTGATTATTTACATTGGCAACTGTTGTTGGAAAGATTTAATCAATATAAACCTGTTAGATTACTGTAATTAAAAAGTGAATGCATAACTGAATAGATTCATAACACTTCCTTTCTATCTCATGTTTTAGAAAAAGTGCATGAAGTAATCTAAGCTATTAAGTTTCATCTATCGTTGGAACTCTTTCGCAATGATTATGATTGATGACAATAGTAGTAACTACATATATACTGCAAAACGAGAATAGTATCAGAAAAAAAAATTATAATGATAGTAGAAATAACAATTATTAGGGAAATTTAGTAATAACAATAATGATAATTATATTTAGAATAATAACAATGATAATAATAATGTTACTACTAATAAAAAAATAAAAAAAATAATGGTAATGACGATTAAAATAATGATGATAGTGATATCAGTAATTATGATAATGATAACAATAATGATAACAATTATAAAAAATATAATCATTATAATGTAAATAAAAAAGAATAATGATTGTAATAATAATGCTGCTGCTGCTGATAATAATGATAATGATAATAATAATGATGATATTAATGATAATGATAATGATAATGCTAGTAATAATAATAACGATGATGATGATGATAATAATAATAATAATAATAATAATAATAATAATAATAATAATAATAATAATAATAATAATAATAATAATAATAATAATAATGATAATAATAATAATTACAATAATAATATTAAACATGATGATGTTAGTAATAAGAACCAATAATAATAATAACAATAATATTGATCATGTTAATGATGATGATAATGATGATTGTAATAATAATAATAATAATAATAATAATAATAATAATAATAATAATAAAATTATAAAGTAATAATAATCATGATGATTATAAGAGTAATAATGATCATGATAATAATGATAATAGTGATAATAATTATAACAGAAATAATGACAATAGTAACAACAATAATGATAATGATTAAAATAATAAAAATGATAATGATGGCGATAATGAAAGTGAAAATAATAGTCGTAATGATAAGGATGATAATGATGATGATGAACACAACGACGATGGCGATGATGATAATGATGATGATGATAATAAACAGCAATAACAATAATAATAAAATTAATAATAATAATAATGATAATAATAATAAAAGCAATAACAATAAATAACAATAATAACAATGATAATAATCATAATGATAGTAACAATAACAACGATAATAATAATAATATCAATAGAAATAGAAATAAAAATATCAATATCAATAGCAATAGCAATAACAATAACAGCACCAGTGACAATGACAACGACCATTTCAACCTTTTGCATCCATTGCAGTCTCATCCCCAGCACGCCACTGACCACTTCTCTAAAAGAGTAAGTCAGAATCAGTAAATCTTATTTAGATAAACTCTAAGAACTTGAAAGTATAGCGATACTAAAGAATCGGTAAATGTATCATGAAAAATGGGGGCTCCAAGTACTTCTATGTTTTTCCTTGAAATACGACAGAGGATCCCATTGTTCGAGTAGTTCATATGTGTGAAGGAACAGCATGTCAACTTAGCTATATGCAATAATTTGTGTGGCTTGGCTGCGCAGACCGTTTGGAATCGGTCAAATTCACTCTTTCTCTCTGTACTATGATAGAAATGAATGCATTTCGTACTAAATCTAAGGTTTGGCTGCTTTCGATGCACACATATGACGAAAGTGGCTTATGCACTAAATGTTAATATTTAGCACTTTGTCTCTACGGCGGCTATTTAATGAATTGTTGCATCCCATTACACTACTATCTATTATTTGATGTAAAGCCAACAAGATTTTCAAGAGGGACATTAGCTTCAGTTAGTTATTTCATGAGAAGCTGGAGTAAATTCTTCCCTATTGATCCACAACTGTCAGTTTTAATGTCATAAATTTATTGTACATCTAGGAGCTTGGTTGTTATACCCTTTTCTTTCCTTTAAATAGTTTAACTATTTACATTATATAGCGCACATTTGAGACATGCTTATATCACTTATCTTATTAATAATCAAATATAATTTGTTATTTCGCATATCGTTCACTTTGTTTGTCTAACACTACCAATTATTGTAATACACTTTGCCTGTATATCAAGTGACATTTTTTGGATAATTTTGGAATCTGGCACATCTTTCAACATATCTGAAAGCATCTGTAAAAGCATTTTTGCGTGGCATCTGCGGAAGAGAACTCTAAGATTTTTTTTTTTTTTTTTTTTTTTTTTTTTTGTAAAAGGATGGACTAGAGGATGCCATAGAGAAAGGACGTATTTTTGCTTCCTTCCCGTCGCCACCGAACAGCTTGGCAAATCATGGCATCTTATGATCCTTCATAGTTAGAGAGAGAAATCTGACTAGCCTCTCGGGTCACAGGAGACAGGTTTTATAGTACATACCATGTTCGATCAGTGCTTCAAAAAGGACATTATAGTGTTTGCTACAATAACAATAGACACTCCCGCCACTGACTGGTTTCCGTCACCGAAGAAAGCAGGTGTACTACACCTTTTGTGAGATTTTCAAAAACAAAAGCACAAAGACAGAGACAGCAGAAACTCTCCTTCAGCACTTAAAATCTTATTGGCAATAGAATTGATTTGCTGATCGAATGTTCTTTGCCCAACAATCTGCACTAAAAAGTTTCATTAGCCTCGTCAGCCGCAGGAATGTGGAAAGGATGTATCCGTCACCACAGACTCGCCCCCGTCCCATCATACAACATCCAATATCCCAACCCCTTCTCACGATAACAATCTTTACCTTTCACATCCCCTCCCGCTCCCAGAATGCCCTTTACCTCTATACCACAAAATGAACACACACAACCATATCCCCTCTTCACCTTCCATAGCAGTACCCACGACCAACGCCTCTCCTTGCTACCCCTACCCCTTCCCCTGACACTCTTTCCCTTCCACCTCCGACCCAGCAAACTTGCGACCTTGCTGACACGCCAACCTCCCCATGTTTGGTGCCATACAAGCGATTTCCCACCAATACTTTGATGTCTATAATCGGTATGAGGAACGAAGCTTCTACACAAGTAACTTCCAGAACCTACGGTAGGAAGAGTAAAAGGAAGAACAAGAACCAAACCAGCACTAGTAAGATCCAACATATTACCACGTGCCTGGAGTAACTTACCCTTACTATCTCTCCTACTCCACATGCACAACAGCTCTTAGTTTACAACTACGGAAAACGAGCGGATACCTGATGAAGGTTACAGTCCCGTTAATACTAGAAAACAAAGAAGAAAAGAAAGGAGGAACACCCCTTGCCAAAACCTTTCAGAGGTGCCGACCGTCCTCAGATAGTGTATCACGAGTTATCATCCATACACAAACGAGGAAGATATTAAGGATTTCCTCGAAAATATGTTCAACAATATTTCCAACGTGAAAAATTTCACAGCTAAAATGACAAACAAATATTACCCAAGCTTTACAGTCACCGTGAGAAGGATATTGACCCATTAACGTCTTTCCTAATGGTGTAAAAGTGTTCCTTAGTAGAAACAAGTACTGAGGCGAGCAGAGTGTTTGACGCTGCAAATCCGGCTGTCAAACCACTTAATACTATCGGTTATTTCGAAGAAATAGAATTGATATTCAAGGTGAGAATTATTGATATCCTATGTATTAGTGAAATTTGGCTTCAATAAAATAATATCAAACAGTTTCATCAGTATTCCAAACTTTAATGTTTTCAGATGTTTACAGGTCGTTGAAGTGGTGTGCATATTCGGGTCATTCTATGTCAGTTCACCCAATTAATAAAATTCTACCCCATCCAAATTTGATAAAAAAATTTAATATATGTAATCCCTTGTCAGAATAGCCAAATTTCCTAATTTTGTCCTGGGCACTAAGTTTCTAAGTCCTATAATTCTGTAACTATTTTGACTTCCAAAAATTAAGTATACTTGTAAAGAGGAAATCACAGGGAATAACAATATATTTATTTTATCTTTTGAGCTATTTTAGGATCAATGACCTTTTAGACTTATATTTTGTCCCTGAAATTGACAATTTGGGGCCTAGCAGTAACTTTGATGAAAACTACAGCCCATGTTCCCAACAACATATGAAAAAAATTGTAGAAGTAATCTTTTCTATTAATTAGAAATTAGAATACCAACCACTATCATGATCATACTTTCTATATACATTAAGCACATTCCATATTAGGTTAAAAAAAAAAAAAAAAAAAAGGTCTAACTTTGCACAATTTAATGTAAATATATTGTAAAATTTCCACAGAATCCTTTTTCTAACAGGTTCTTTATCAACAAGCTATTTGGAACACAGGCTGAAAATTCTGATAATGTTTACATGGTAAATATTGTAGTTCCTTTTGGAAGAGCACTTATCACAAATTGTATATCAGATTCAGGAATCTAGAATTGATAATCTTTCGGTGAAAAATTCTTGCAGGTCCATGAGGTTGCATTATATTGTGGTCACCAAATTCCTCTGAAAACTCTACCACAAAGCTGATCCATGGTAATTTGCTCTAAAGACAACACACAAAATACTGTTCTTTTACATTTGGTGGAGTGTATATTAAAATGGAGGTTACATTACATTGGTCTTGTATTTCAACCAAATCAGGGGGATGATCTATCCATTGAGTTTGAAAGACTGGATGTGTCAATAACAAAGAGCTAAATCGATGGTACTGCAAGCCTTCTTTTATAGACCGCCAATTCACAGCGCAATTTGAATTCCCTTTAGCAGGCAGCAACCGTATCAAGTGCGATGTGAAAGAAACAATTCCTAAGATATTCGTCGCACAATAATCACACATGGCTGCAGAGGCCAGAATGCTATCTTGGATCAAACGTTGCAATCCTCCTATTGTGACCAGTCGTTTGACAATGCCTCTAATACCAGCACAAGCACTCTTATCATGCGAAGTGGCGAAAAAGTTCTTTGCGGTAGCGTAAATTAATGAAATTGTATTTGTTCTTGTACTGACCAGCACACACATTTGTAAAGTAGTGGGCCTCTTTTACCTGTGGAACTTCGAACAATTTTTGTATAACCGTCAAGGCAATTACTGATGACACAAGTATGCCATCTTCTCGGAAGTAGGCAACAAAAAGGATCAAGGGTTGCCTGGCTGTTTTCCCAATGAAAACTTTGCATCTCATCCTATACAACACAGGGATTATTCTTCTCAAAGTCCCCTTCTAAAATGACCTCTTCCATCAGATTCAAATTGGATTTCAGAGTATTCATGTAAGAAGTCTTAGCCTTTGCCGTGAAACTATGCCGAGTTAGTTTGACTATTTGATCTGTTAACGTTTCAGGAAACTCGCCCTTTGGCCCTCCACAACTGTCGTGCATTTTACTTCAGCCATATCAGCTAATTCATCATAGTTCTCAAATAAATTTGTAACGAGAATCTTGATATACAATTTTTCAGGCCTTGGAAATAACTGAGAACATGGAAATCATTGCATTTTTCGTGAGAGATGAAGAGTAACTGTAGTGTAGTAGAACTTCTCTGTGAATGTGGTACCCTCATGGCTTTGGGTGGGTTTATGTTGCCAGGAAAAATGCAATCATAACATCCACTCCAAGGACAGATAGCTATGATGAAATAGTAATAAAAATAATAATTAAAAACTAAGGATAAGTATTGATTGCAATATGAACAAGGATTAACCAATACCAGCATGAAATTGTTAGTGGAGTATCAAAAGAGCAATGCAGCTGTTGGTTAAATTCTAGTAAAAGCAATTAGAGTTGAATTACCACTGGGCCATACATTTGTAAATAGAATGTCCTGGGCGTGATTTTAGTGGTGGCTATCCTAATTTCTAATTGATATTTCTGCAAAACAAGAAGTATTACCTCTCCATTTTTCGAGGGACAAATATAGGTCAAAAGGTTATAGAGCCTAAAATCCCCGAAAAAAAAAGAATTAAAGCTATATTGATATTCCCTGTGCTTTCCCTTTAACAAATATAGTTCATTTTGGGGAATCGGACCAGTGGTTACAGAATTATGGGACTTTGAAATTTGGTGCCCATGCCCTTTTTCACAAGAAATGGCGTTATTTCATAACCATTGGTCTGATTGAGCTAAAATGTGGAAATTTGGCTTTTCTAACCTTTTGACTAGGAATTGCATATGTATCAATTTTCATGATATTTAGAGGGGTGAGGTTTTCAATTTCATTATTTTAGGTGGAGAGATAAACTGACATGGAATGACCCATTTTAAGAGATACCCTTAAATCAAATAAGATCTGTATAACTGTAAATAACACAGCGGTAGATAACTAGGTAACTGTACTAAGCATACAACGAAATGTTTTTTTTTTTTTTTCTTTTTTAGACTAGATTTAAAACTAGCAAGAGAAGGTTTACGTCTGATTGCCCCAGGTAAATTACAAATGTTGGCACCATGATATCTAATATTAGTATGAAACTGAAATAATGTCATGTAAGGAATACGAACATCGTATACATTCCTTCTGGAATGTGTATCTTTTATATTATAGGCAAAATAGTTCTCTTGACTGATTAAGCCATTTAAACATTTATAGGCAAAAACCGCACACTGTAGGGTATTAATAAATGATAGCTTGAAGGTGCGTAAATTGTAGAAAGCCTCATTAGTGTTGTCCCTTCGCTTCAGGCCAATAAGAGTTCGTATGGCATGCTTTTGCACTTTATTCAGTGGCTACAGGGCAGTTGTACTGACGGCACCCCATATGGTTTGGCAATAAATCAAGGCGGGGTAAACTAGACCGTAATATGTAAGTATCAATGAAGATTCATCTAAGCAGTCACGGGTCAGATGAAGAATCCCACGCTGTTTAGAAAGTTTGTCACTGACAGACTGGATGTGTCTTTTCCAGTTCAACTGCTTTTCTACAACTATGCCAAAAAGCTTTTCACATAGCTCATTTATTGTAATGTTGTCCATAGAAATTGGTGTTAGGTTCGTGGGGATAATGTTCTTACGATGTAAAATCAAATGGTGATTTTTTTGTGTTTAGTGTCAGTTTATTTGCTTTCAACCAACTTGGTAATTGAGCAATTTTATAATTTACTGTCTGGATGAGATCTGCTATGCTACTATGAGACGCATAGATTGTGTCAGCCGCAAATAAGATTATATTAAATAATTTACTTTAATTTACTATATCATTAATGTATATAAGAAATAATTGACCTAGAATGGTTTCCCGGGGGACACCATATTACATTTTCAAAAGGGTTGAAGTTTCATTGTTACACTGAACATGCTGCTGCCTGTTTGTTAAATAACCTAATTTCCTCTTATGCCATAGTGGTGTAACTTGTCCAGCAAGATTTTGTATTTACATTATCAAACGCTTTCAATAAATTAATAAATACACTTGGGGTAATTTGGTTCATAACAAAAGCATCCAATACATGGTTTGTAAAACACTGGAGAGCAATTTCTGTGGACATGAAAGGTCTGAAACAAAACTGTAATTGTGTAATTATCGAATGATTATATAGGTAGTCGTAGAGTCTCAGATATGCTGCCTCTTCTAAAATTTTGCTTAAGGATGTGAGGACTGATATGGGCCTATAGGTCATAGCATCCTAAGAGGCACGACCGCTGTGAATCGGGATGATCTTTGGTGTTTTTTAGTTCATCTGGGAAATACCATCTGGAAAGGTGTTACAGATATGCACTAGCAGAGGACTGAATTCACCGATGGATTTCTTCATAGCTATTGTCAAACCATCATTTCCTGGGGATCTACAGTGCAATAATTTAACGATTTCAGATATTTCCAGCTGTGTCACAGGTCTCAGTTGAAAGATGTGAGTTCTGGCAGGCAAAAGATATAATGAGTAGTCTTCATTTCCAGGGCTTAAATTATCGAGCAATACTTTACTGATTTCAGTAAAGCGATTGATGAACTCGTCAGGTGATATCGGAGGGGCTAACGCAGCTTTCATTTTGTTTCCGTGTAGTACTGTGTTTATTACAGACCCAGTTTTCTGCGAGTTTCCTGGCGTTCGGCTAGTAGTATTGAGCTCAGACCGATTTTATGGATTGAGAAACGTGATTCCTAATTTGTTAGTATGCGTCACCATGCGTTATTGGACGCTTGGCAAACTTGTACTGCAGTTGATTTCTTTAGTGATATATGGTTTGTTTAAATTATTTTATTTATATATTACACACACACACACACACACACACACACACACATATATATATGTATGTATGTATACATATACATATATATATATATATATATATATATATATATATATATATATATATATATATATATATATATATATTTTTTTTTTTTTTTTTTTTGTTTTTTTTTTTTTTTTTTTTTTTTTTTTTTTTTTTTTTTACAGGAAAGTTCTTACTAAAGGAGTAACTTAAGGCGTCATGTAATAGTACACAGCCGAAGGTTGTGTCATTTGAATGAAAATTAAATCAGTCAAGTTTATATATATAATTTTTAAAACAACCGAAGTTGTTTTTACTATGTTCCCTGTGAGTGATATATTTGAATTCATTGCGATAGACTAGACATTGACTCTTGGACTTTAAAACAAGAAAATATAGGATAGTGATCAGATATACTGCAGTGAACAATTCCATTTCATGCATTTCTGAGTAGATCGTCAGTCCATATGTGTTCAATTAGAGTAGCTGAAGCTGAGGTTACTCTCGTTGGTTTATTTATGGTGTTGTAATAGAAGCTGCTTTTATAAAGTTATCATATCGGATGCAAGTTTTGCACTGTATTTCAAGAAATATACATTGAAATCACCCAGGAGATAGCCAATTTTTTCTCCTATTTAAAAGCATTAAGTATTGAGGATTTACTGTACAGAAAGATTTCATGGTTGCAATGAGGTTTTCAGTTAATTACTATTATAATATTCTTATTACTGATCTGCGTTTCAACAAACAAATATTCTGTGTGAATAAAGTTAGATTTTTTTCACAGTAATTTCATAAATGGAATTGACAGACACACTCCACCACTATTTCTGGTGTGGTTGTTGAAATATAGATTGTAGCCAGGTATTGTGTAAAGATGCTCTCACAGAACCCAATGAAATGAGAACCACTAATAAAATAATTACATTCCTTTATAAAGTTATGAAGTTTTAACGGGATGCTGTTGACATTATGGCAAACAATTTTTAAATAGTCAGTTACTAGATTAATTTCAGTTTGTAATGGGTCTGGAAAGTGCTACTAACACACTGGGTTAGTTTTACTAATCTCTAGTTGGAGGAATGTGTTTGGGTCACTGGCTGACATGTGCCCATCATCTAAGGCAGAAAACGCGAAAATACATTGATTGTCGTTCATTTAGGTAACGACCAAATGTATTTAAACCATTCACATTACAAATTTGGAGATATACAAACATGCCTGTGTCACTTAAGGAAGGAAAAGGTAATTGATTCTGGTATCTAGAACAGAAAAAAAGGCTTACTACAGTAGACGATCTTGTGATTTCCGATCTTGTCTTGGCCTGTCACGTCTAAGAGGGGCCTAATGGCTCCATTTGGGCATCTCCAATTATTTCAGCTGGAAATAAGTTGTTTTCGCTATCAGTACGAATTGCCAGAGTGGCTTTGCTGTAGTGAGCTGACGCCTCAGCTCCTACTTGCCGCTCTCGCTCCTGTGTACGCACACAATGACGTTATCGCACCCCCACACCCCCAACTATCCCTAGCGCCAAGACGTAACGTAAACTGTAGGAGGCGCAGAAGGCGATCCTACAGGAGACGCTGACGAGCGATCGGGACGCCCTGGACGAGATGCTTCGGTCATTACCGAGGAGGAAGCTGCTTGTTTGCCTACTTGACGTTTTGGCTGGAATGTGCCCTCAGGACCTGGCGACGGGCATAATAATCGGTTGTTTGGCGCCAAGCCTTGTTGGCTAGTCGGCATAATTTCCATTTTATTTTATGTTTAATTCCTGTAAGTTTTTTTTTTCTTTCTTTCTTTCTTTTACGTATATGAATGATGTGTTTTTATTGAATGCCTCCTATTTTTTTAATGTTTAAAGAAATTGAGCAAACATAAATGTAATGAAAAAGAAGCTAAAACGATCCTATAACGAGTCTTGCTGAGCAGACTCGAAGAGCTTGACCTTGGCGCCTGACCTTATGGGTATAAAAGCTCGGGTCAGTGCCCTTGAAAAGTACTTGCTTTTGGCCCTGTAATATAAGTTCAGCTTTCCCACAGAGCTGACGTTTTTAAAAAAACTGCTATTTTCCCTATGGATACCGCAGAGCAGACCCCACAGATTTTTTTAAAGGTATTGTTTATTTGTGTTGTATTCAGATTGCTCTTTTTTTCTTTTTCTTTTTCTTTTTCTTTTCTTTTGTGTGTGTGTATTGATTTTTATGGCTTGAAAATAATAATTGTGAACGAGCTGGCTTTCACTTTTATTTATTACGTTTTATTTCTTATGGAAGTTTGAAAGAACTTGGAAATAGTTTAGTCATTGTGCTTGCACTATAGTAAATTTCAGTAAATTAAAGGCGTGGTTTTCTATACTTTTCCACGCAATTAAGAGAAGTGATCTGATATGAAATGAAGATTTGGATGATTTCAGTGCCTAAGTCTGGATTGTTTTTCATTTAAATCATGACTTCAGATACTTTATTTCATTTAATTTATCCACTTCGATAATTTAACTAATTAATGATTATTATACCTTTTGATATGTTTGGTGACCTCTCTCTTAATTACGAATCTCTGACAGATTGTTTTGTTGATGATGATCTGTTCATTTGAGATTTGCTGATTACCGACGGTGGTTTGCTTCTTGTCATACTGTTTCATATGTTATACAGTGAACCCTCGTTTTTCGCGGAGGTAACGTTCCAGAAAGAACCCGTGATAGGCGAAATCCGTGAAGTAGTAACCTTTATTATTATTATTATTTTTACATTTGTTATACAATGAAATACTCTACAATACATTGAAACCTAAGAACAAAACTTTTTTACAGGCCCAAGCATTTGTTTAACAAATAAAAGTACTGTATAAACGTTTTTTTTTTTTTTTTTTTTTTTTTTTTACAAATAACTACTGTATTGTAAAATAATAATTTTAATCATCAATACGAACTGAAGGCTTCATGGGTTTTAGAGAAAATTTGCAAACTTAAATTTGGCAAGCTGTTTTGCGTACATGTACATATTAAACCGTAACGTTATTGATACACAGGTAGAGAAGAAGCGGAGAGACTGTTTAGCCTATCAGAATGCAGAACACAATGCACAATGCAAATCCGTGAAGCAGCGAGAACGTGAAAGAACCCTCGCGTTATAGCGAGGGTTCACTGTATTGGTTTATGAAGCATGATTGTTTGGTGATATCTCTGAAGCTCACGCTAACTATGAATTATCTTGGGGATGAAACAGTGACTATCTTCTGCAAAAGGACTGGTTATCTGAGATGTGTTAATTGCTAATGGTGGCTGGCTTATTACTTGTAAGGATTTTTAATGAGCAGCCTAACGTCTTGTTGTTTACTTTCATATATTCTTTTGTTTCTA
>NC_091561.1:22841592-22844092 GCF_042767895.1 Penaeus vannamei | reverse complement strand
CATTTTCAAACTACCTCCAGAGAAAGCTTCCTATAATTTCATAACGTCACAATGGTAAACAAACCATCAACATGGCCGACAGAAATTATTGTTTTCGATGTAATTTTCTTATGAGATTAGGTATTTTTGTCTCAAATAGATACTATTATAAACTACTAAGCTGTGGTTATGTATGTGCTGACCAGAAGTGCCAAATGTAGTGTATTAATAGCTATACTTTTCTCTAGAAGATACTGGTTACATATAGTTGTATTACGGCCGACCCGGGGATGTTCGAAGAGCATTTTTATTTGACTTTGTTATTCTCATTTAGAAACTCTGGATGAACTCTTTAATGACTTTTGCCCTAAAATGTGTGGATTTTTTTTTTTTTTTTTTTGCTAATTACTGATAACCTTTTATGCTATGTAATATGTAAAAAGTATAGTTTTTTCGTATTTACTTTATCTTCTTGATGAATTGCTAAACATCCTTGTCAGATTCACTATCATTACTTACGGCGTTCAGTTCGTTTTCTTTTATGATTGCCCCTGTCACCCACTATAAAAAGGAATGTCATTACATATAGTGGTGGTATATTTTACTTTTATAGCAAACAGGAAATTTCAACCGTTTTTGGCAAATTAGGCAAAAGGAAGCATTCCAAACCAGACTATAGCTGAGTCTTGCCGCCGCAGTCACGTATGTGTTTTGCCTTCTCTCCGCCTCAACCAAACATGGCATATCGTGGTCCCGCAACATCAAATAGAAATCTGGCTACCTCCCCTAGGTTAAAGGTGGCCAACCGGGGCTTCCCTTGTGCTTCCTTGTGCAGCTAGCACAAGCTCTTATGCCTGGGGTATCGAGCTTCCTTCCAAAGGTAATGAGATCTCCGTCCAAGGACAGGTACCGAGGATCAGAATGATGGGCACACCCACGGCTACTCCCCCACCCTGGGTATTGGGTACATCAACATTAACAGCGAAGACAGTGCAAAGAGTAAGTAGTGCTGAACACTATTTCATGCCTTTTTTCCACGAAGTAAGCATGGGCAAGGTTCCTTATATGTGATCAGATTTAAAGACTATTTGGTCTAGATGAGATTGGAAAGGTCCACGATATCATAATCAACATCATAGACTATGAAACCTAGAAACACCACAAGGGACACCAAGATGGTACACACCATGTGCACACCATGATTGAACTTGCGTTAATAGTGAAAACCTGGTGTTCGCAACGTAACATCCTAACCGCGAACTGGACCCAACCGAAAAAGGCATTTTTCCTCCTGTTGAATTCTTCTAAAAGACGAAACCAGGAAGCGCAAACATATCAAGAACCTTCCTTCAACAATGAGTTTGTTGAAAACAATATAGATCTACAGGAAACACGAATTAACTTGACAAGTAACGCCTAGGCTAAGCTCAAACGAAAAAAAGAAGAAGAAAAAACACGAAGAAAAGATCCATCGTCAGTGGAATGACGCAACTCATCACCAGGTGCCAAGAGGCCCTCCCACTGGTCAACAATCATGCAGAAGGAGCAGAACAAGTTAGCCGTTAGTAAGACCGACGGTCAAAATAGATCACATAAATGGACAATCTCTCCTTAGACATTTTGATGATACAGAAATACTCATAATGGAGAATAAATCTTGATATATTATGTAAAAGGAAAACCTTAAACATCCGATGGAGGACGTGGGAGAGAAGGGGGTGTCTACATATATGTACTCTCAAAACAAATGAGACATTCGCTACAATTACCAAGAGTTAACGTACAAAGCAACAAAAAAGTTATATATATATATATATATATATATATATATATATATATATATATATATATATATATATATATATATATATATATATATATATATATATATATATATATATATATATATATATATATATATATATATATATATATATATATACACAAATGTCATTGAAAAAGAAACCTTTTAATACTGGGTGATTTAATTGCTGATTTAAACAAGCCGCTTTCAGAGTTGATTAAGATAATTAGATAAAAACAAATTTGAGCAGACGGTAAATAAACCTACGAGGATCACAGATAACACTTCGTCATTAACTGAAGTAGTAATAACAAACAGAGCTGACATCGTTTTCCATATAAACGCCATACCATGCCATGTTGCCTATTACGAATTCATAACGGTGACAATTAATATTAATACATCAAAACGACTACCAGTCATAAAAAGCTTTCGTGAACTAAACAACTATGAATAAAAATGTGTATACATACATACATAATGCTTATGTACACACATACACACACACACACAAACACACATACACACACACACATATATATACATATATAACTACCTATGTATTTATCTACCTATCTCTCTCTCTCTCTCTCTCTCTCTCTCTCTCTCTCTCTCTCTCTCTCTCTCTCTCTCTCTCTCTCTCTATATATATATATATATATATATATATATATATATATATATATATATATATATATATATATATATATATATATA
>NC_091561.1:22797066-22800716 GCF_042767895.1 Penaeus vannamei | reverse complement strand
TCCCTTCGCTTTCGGTCTCTTGTCCTCACCTGCCCCGTGTTTCCCGAGTGCACCTCTTCCTCTCCCTCTTATGCTGGTTCCTCTCCCTTTCCTCCTCACCTCTCTCTCCTCTCTCCCTCTCCTATATTTCCTTCTCTGTTCCCCTACTCTATCTCCTCTCTATTATCCTTTCACTTGAGGTTCCTAGTGCTCTACGAGGACCCCAACGTTTCAACATGCATAGCTCCTCTCTGCAGTGCTCAACGTAAAACGGAGGTGATCACGCCTAAAGACCTTCAACCCCGCCCCCCTTCGGCTCTCCCAGGCAGGCGCTCTCCTGTCCTAGTGATGAGGGTATAGCTCTGCTTGCGGGAAGGCTCTCTGGGGGACATGATGGTTCTGGGGTTATCGTGGAGGCTAAGAGACTAAAGAGAGGATTTGACTCCTCCACTTGTGGCGACCTCAGCTTGCGGGATCCTTCTGTGTTTGCGCAGTGCACTGGTAGTGCATGCCTTGACGCCAGCGAGACCAACTGTTCGCAGTTGATTTCGGTCCTTGTAATTCTGATTTTACTATCACCATTACTTTGGCATTAGGGTAACTCTTTGTGCATCTTCTGGTGAATTGGACCCCATCTTCGGGCTCGTGCTCGGACGTGGGCAGACCTTTACCTCCCGAAGAGGAGGGTGTGTCTGGGGGGTCTTAGCGTGCCTGCCTTACGGTGCACATAGAGTTGCCACTCTTTGCTGGTCTGGCAGACCTTAACTTGCCATTTTAATTCTCTCAGATAGCCATGATAAGGCAGGTAGCTCCCCTCAACACTTGAGGTTCATGGCTTTACCATGTTTCTGAAGAGCCCTTGGGGTGGCACTTCAGAAACTTTTCCCTTTCCCAGGTGTCCTGATCCTTGGGTGGCCCCCTCTACCCTCTCGTTGATGCGGCTCCCCAGGAAGGGCATACAACCAGAAAGAGGTGTCATCCTCATAACATTTAACATTATGATAGTGACATGACTCATGGTTCATGGTATTATCATATCCTCTGTTGAGCCTTTGGGTGACTTTACAGAATACTGCCGGCACAGAGGTGTCATCCTCTTTCACCTTGAAAAACACACTAGTCCTTAGGTGGCCCCCTCTCCCTCTCGTTGAGGCAGCCCTCCCCACTGACTGGCTTTCTAGAAAGGGGATATAACCGAAATAAAGGTGCAATCCTCTCACTAAACAAACCTGATCCCGTCTTCTTAGGCAGGCTGGTCACTGGACTCTCTCCCATTGAGGAAGCCTCCTTCACTGACTGACACCTAGAGTTGAGCTCCCCTTCCAATGATGCTTCTCCAGTAGGAGGGTTTGCATCCCCTCTGGTCTCTCCCCAGAGGTTTTATGACCTACCTAGGTGTGTGCCCTGTATGGCAGCCCTCTGCGCTGAGGGAGCTTGAGCAATACCATGAATGAGCACACCCTATGGGTAGCAACACGCCTTTTTGGTCCTCTATTCCAGCAAGACGGGCGGCCTGATCCCGGCCCGGTCTCCTAAGGGAGGCTAGGATCATGACTAGTTATGACATGGAGGTGATCACGTCACTCCCTCAGGTGGTAGAGGCTTCCCGCTTCACCAAAGGGAAGTCTCCAACCACGCAAATCCTGGTCACCCTCAAGGAAGCCCCTATCATTACCATTGCTCTGGGTAACTGGGGCTCGTATAAGCTCAGGATATATGTGCCAGAGCCCTTGAGGTGTTTCATATGCCAAAAATTTGGGCACCACCAGGCCAACTGCAAGGCCAAAGCCAAATGTGCTGTATGCAGCAAGGCACATGAAACAGAAGTGTGTATCAAGGCATACAAAGATGGCCAGAAGGACACAGTTGCCAAGTGTCCAAATTGTGCCAAGAGGCATCATGCCTGGAGCCTGGCTTGCTCTGTCAGGAAGTCCTCAAAAAAACAGGAACAAGCCAAAAAGCATCCCGACTTCATCCCAGCATCCCCAAGCACCTATGTATGGGGACAGAACAAAGGGGAAAAGACTCCCCGACCTCCTAAGAGGAAGGAGACACCTCTCCAGCCAAAGCCGGATACCTCCAATCCAGATGAATTCCCCTGGCTTGCTAGTGGTAAAAAAAAGAACATAAAGAAAAAAGGTTCAAAGGCCACAGCAAAGGTCCCCCCCAGCAGAGGATAATCTTTTCTTTGACGAGAAGAATGACTCTCCTGTTGATAATTCGGTGGTGTGTCGATGATACGGTTACAAGTGATCCCTATGGCATAGTCACACCCTCATGGATGTCGGTCCAGCTCAAAGACCACATTACATTCCTGAGAGATGGTACTTAATATTCTCTGATGGAAAACGGGACTCCCTCATGAATACCTGCACGGGTTCACAAGAGGTAAGAGCACAGCACACAGCATTTTCACACTCCCAAGCACAAAATGCACCTCACCTTTTGTGGTTGTCTTCCTAGACTTGGGGAAGGCTTTTCAACTGGCAAGCCCCCTTGCCATTCAAGGGCCCCTAGTCCACAAGGGAGTCAAAGGCAGACTCTTGGCCTGGATAGCTATTTTAAAAATAGATCAGCAAATGTCAGATTTCAAGGCTACCTTTCACAGCACATGCCACTTGAGAATGGAACGCCTCAGGGTGGGGTTCTTAGTCCTGCCCTTTTCAACACCCTCATGTCCAACATAATCAACATTCACCTGCCAGAGGGGTACAAGATCATCTCTTATGCTGACCTGGCAATCATAGCCTCTGGCAACCACTACCTAACTAGAGCTCAGCGTTGTCTGAATCTTGTGTCTGAAGAGTATTGTAAGTCGAGTCTAAAAATATTGGCAGCAAAATCAGAAGCTATGGCTGTTCAGGGTATGGATCTGGAATGGGTAAAGGACTTCCTATACCTTGGTGTATGGATAGGACACACTCACTTTCAAAAAGGAGATCCAATACCTGCTCGACCGAACCAAGGAAAGGCTGTCTGTCATGAAAGTCATGACAGGGAGACACATAGGAGCAGGACACAAAGTACTAAGATCATTCTATGTACATGCTGTCTGTCCTATTATTGACTACGCTTCTGTCGCCCTCATTGCTTCCAGCACAACATGAAAAGAAAACGTGGAAACGATACAATATGAAGCTGCCAGGATCATTCTGGGAGCTCCCAATGGACAAAGGTCATCAACCTCCTCAGAGTACTCAGACGCCTACAACAAGACTATCAGTTGTTTGCGGACAACTCTTGGCTGACACACACAGCCAGTGTATTGATATGCTTTCAGCTAAAAGAATCACTGTTTGCCAAGGGCATGGACTCCCCTCACCCTAACTACAACGAACCCCCGCCGTGGGCAAACGAAATGATCGAATTCTCAGTCCTAAACCTTTCAATGAGAAGAGATCAACATTCCATGCCTAGCCTAAAGGCACTAGCACAAAGGGTCACTGCACAAATAACTCCTCCAGGTAGCATGACCTACTACACGGACGAATCCGTGGATCCCATAAACCACACTGCAGGCGCCGGCTTCGCAACAAGGGATACACAGCATCCATTAGGGTCATTGACAATGCCTCAACACTCCAAGCTGAAACGATTGCGATCATGGAAGCCCTGATGCACGCGTCCCTAAGGGCTGGACACAGACTCTAGAGCAGCTATTGACAGTCTAC
>NC_091561.1:22782066-22792066 GCF_042767895.1 Penaeus vannamei | reverse complement strand
GATGGTCTACTCTTTTTTCGATTTTTCGATTTTTCTTGCCGATTTTGATGAAACAAACCCTTTTGTTTAGACCCTAGCCTGATCCCCGTGGGTATGTCGAAATCTCTCAGTTTTTGCATTATAGTAAAAAAAAAAAAAAAAAAAAAAAAAAAAAAAAAAAAAAAAAAAAAAAAAACGAAAAGGCACTGAAGAAAAAATATGAAAATTTACCTTTTTTTATTATATAAAATCACAAAAAAATCTACATCATTCTGATTGTTTTATTATACAAAAACACCCCTTATCTAGGAAATGTAGAAAGCACTTTTATCGATTTCGATATTTTTTTTTTAAGAAATATTTTACCAAGTCATATATATCACTTTTACAAGAAGCACAGGAAAAAATCGAAAATTCCGCTTCCTATATTCTCTAGACACCCTATTTTTCTACAAAAAGAGCCATAATAGGTTTATTTTGGACTAAATTTGCATCCCGTACGCTTCTTAAAAAAAAAAAAATGTATATACTTGTGAAACAACGGTCGTTAAAGTAATTTTTTTTCTCTCTTTTCATAATTCTTACGGCATGAGAAATGAAAAGCAGAAGCATAATCTTCTTATACCATAATTGTCTATCTTCTATTTGCATTCCGAAGTATTCCGGACATTGCCAGCACGTAACAGTTTCTCAAAATCTTTTGTATAGTGCAGCAGGGTGGCAGTAAGTTTTTGTGTCTGTAGGCTTACATTGACCTTTTTTTTAAATTTCTCTAAAAGAATAAAAATAATTAAATAAAAAACATTCTTACATTTCTGAATAGAACAATCTTTCTACTATAATATGCAGAAGCCAATTTTTAGAAGTCGAGCTTTTTTTTTTCTTTTTTTTTTACTTTTTATTTATTTATTATTTATTTATTATTATTAATATATATATATATACATATACATATATATATAATCCTTATTGTATCATGTAATAGATCTACTATTCAGCCTCAAAATAAGCCATGATACGTTAAAATCAATCGGACTGAAAATACGTGTCTTATGCGTAAAAGTGTGAAGGACCTAAACATCGCGATCTTTTTCCCTTTTTTTCTTCTTCTTTTTTTTTTTTTTACATTTTACATATGAAATCATACACGAAATAATTGTATATGATATAAATATCTATTATTTACCTATTATTGGTGCTCTAATGAGGTTTTACAATGTATAATACCAGTCGAAAAAATGATCGTTCTCCAGTCGGACGGGTATCATACGCATCCCGTTCTCAGCAAGACCGGAGGACATCGGACTCTGCGCCAGGCGTCTCTGCGCCTTGACTCAACTTGGCTCCGCGGGGCCACTCGAACAACTCACACTCAGACTCCCGTGAACAGACAAGTACAGGGTGGTGTAAAAATATGTATATAACATATGTAAGGATATATAGATCATTTTTGTGTATTCCATGACCTTTTGTTTATTTATATTTTTACTCCCGTTTGTTTGTGTTTTCTGATATTTCTAAAAGGTATGAACATACTTTAATGAGATTTTAACCAGAAGTGTATTTTAACCAACTTAGACGCCGATTGCACTTTGATGGTGATGTGGACCATGCTTCGGATCCAGGATTTTTTTCCAAATTTAAAAGGTTATGGATAGATTTTATTTTTATTATTATTATTATTATTATTATTATTATTATTATTATTATTAACTATTTTTTTTTTTTACCTGAGGTGTGTCTTAGCCTAACTAATATTCCATAATATTTTGGTGATGATCCGGATCATTTGACAATCCTACCCCCCATTTTTTTGGGGGGGGGCGGAGGTTTGCATTTTCGAAATGTTTTGCTCATAGACCAAACTATGTATGATGAAAACATAAAGAAAATAAAATACTCCATATGAACAGCATATGTTCAATTATTTGTGTGAAAAAATTCTTTATTATAATTTTTTCGACGCTTGCCAGATTTTAAAAATTATTCTGAAAAAAATGAAGGTTGCTCTCATGTTACGTGAAATGTAACATTTAGAGAATAATCTGTTTTTTTTTTTTTTTTTTTTTTTTTTTTTTTTTTTTTTTTTTTTATCTCTAATCATTGCGTTACAACTGCCGATTTTCTAAGGTGACGTGAAAAAAATAATATTTTGGTCGACATCGAGTCCCTGAAACTCCTTGATAATTCATTAAACTCACTCACTCTCACTCACTCACTCACTCACTCACTCACTCACTCTCTCTCTCTCTCTCTCTCTCTCTCTCACCCACTTACGCCAGTGACCTATCCTCGTCCCAACACATGACTGCCCTCTCTCATAAAAACATTTTTCGAACTCACTGTGGTTGTGATCCGAAAGTATTTGTCTTGTCAAATGTGTATCTTTAGCCACAATTGTTTTAAATATTTTATTTGTTACGTATGTTAACACTCACTATACATATTGCAAAGGCTTCTGTTTCTGCGCGTTAAACTACGACAACGTTTCTTTTTCAGCTTATATATTCATCCTTTTGATTATATCTATTCAGTCATTCCGAATGAATACAGACTGAAAGAGAGAGAGATTGAATACAGTGTAGTGAAAGAGAGGGAGGGAAAGGGACAAAAAGAGAGGGGGATCTCCTTTATTCTACTCCTTTCTTTCCTTCTCCCTCTCCTTACAAGAAGCCGCGAAACTCATTTTTCACTTCGGGCAACGTCATGGAGCAGGAAGCGGATGTTCATGGTAGAGTAAGTGCTAGGAGAAAGTGTGGCGTATGCTTGACTTCCTGCATTGTGGGCCATCAGGACAAGAAGGAAGAGGAGGAAGGATACCGAGAGAGGAAGCGAAGAACGAAAGATGATAAAAGGAGGCCGCAGGAAAGGAAGTTGTAAAATCAAAGGACGATTAGAATGAAAGTGTAGAAGAGGAGAAAGAGCAGAGGAATTACTTGTCTCATGTAAATTTCTAGGACAGAGAGAATTTGCAAGACTTTCCCTTTTATCTATATCTAGGAATATGCTATATAACATGCCCTCTATGAAACTACAGAGTTGCCAAGTACGGAAACAAATACTTTGTTGATGTTATGTTTCTGGCTTGCAGTTCTAGGCAGACGCTGAGAGTAAGTCTTGCACTCGCAAGGGATGAAAGGGATGAAATAATCAATAGATAGTGCACAGATCGTTTGAAAAAAATAATAATTCGAGAGGTACATATAGGTATAGATGTATCCAGATATCCTACTGTCATAGAGTGCATATCAGTTATTTCTTACGTTGTGGTCATTAAAAAATTGACATCTTGCCGTGACAGGACTGACAAAGAACGGTAAATGGCCATCTAAACGCTCGAAAAGCGTAAAACATTTATTGTTCATGGGAGTTGTTGCTGTCTATTTTGGCATTAACCTGACTCCTACGATTTGTAATACACAAATTCATTTCATGTAAGATGAATGATGAGTGCTTTCCTATAGTCGTAAAAGACTAAAAGTTTTTCAGTAGAATAAAGGTGAAACCCTTCAAATCATAGATTATATGCAATTGAAATTACGACATCGTTTCATAATTGTGTACCTGATGCTCATGCTATTTTAAACAAGACTTGCAATCGGCGACTTACCTTAAGTGTGTCGTCTCGATATCCCCTGATGGACCTGGCGATGAGTGGTACCCCGGACAGCGAAGCCAGAGTGCCAGCGGAGTAGATACTCTGCATCCCTCCCGCTGTTAGTCCCACGGTCACACTCACAGATTTAAAGGTATCGCAGGCGCCCTTCAGGGCACTCACGTTAAGCGTGGGCGTCTCTATGGCGAGGCCCTCGAGGCGATAGGACCCATTGCTGAGGCGGTCCTTTTCCTGGATCGATTGGAAGAAGACGTTCGAGAGAACCTTAAAGTACTCGGGTTCAAAGACAGCCCCGAGGCGGTATACTGGGGTGGTGTTCTTGACGGCATCGACGAAGCTGCTGACGTTGTGTCGTCGCTGAGATTTGAGGATCTGGTGGTTGGGACGTTGACGGCGTCCCTCCGACGTCGGGGTGCTCGTGGATGCGATTGGTTGCCGTCTCGATGAGGAGAGGAGGGGTGGCACTGACGAAGCAAAAGACACAGTACTGTCCTCGGGGCCGATCGCGGCAACAGGCGTACGAGAGGCGTTGGTAGACCGGCGAACCGGCGGCTGCCCGCCTGATAAGAGGTTATCATAGTAGGCAGTTTGATTTCTTCCTTTTCTTCCTCCGACTGCAGAGCCGGAGGCAAGAGATAGGCAATATAAGCAAAAGAAAAGGAAGACGAGAAGGCCCCTCATGTCAGCAAAAAGTTTAGATGCAGTGATTGTTTACACATAATCTTGTGGACTAGAAACAATACGCTGGGTCATCTCCAGGTCATTTCAGGTCACGTAAGGTTAAGGAGGAAAACGGAGTTAGTCATAAATAGGCTGCACATACATTTGTGGCCACTTTTTAAACTGAATTTTCATTGAATAAGCTACTTCATCGTCATTTTTCATTGGTTGTTTGTGGAATTCACATGATATCAGGTTTTAAAATAATGGCCTCCATCGCAGTGAAGATGGAAAGCCAACCACATAGTGAGCTGGACTTACATTGCCATGTTACACGTGGTGTCTTCCGCACCCCCTAACTGTGACAAACTCATATATGCCCCGATGGTCGGCTCCTCCAGCAGGAGATTCCGTTATATTTTCTTCCAACACGATTTTCGAAACAGATATACACAAATGCGCAAACACAAAGTGAAAGCCGCCTTGAAGAATTGACGATGAGGACACAAACGTTTAGGAACTCTGTCGAAGGCGCGCCAGGACACCTACGGGCCCTGTTGAGAAAGAGAAAAGAAAGGTCAGCATTGATTTAGATCCAAATTGTTTTTTTTTTTTCTCTTTATCTAATAAAATACACAAATTTATATGAAATTGCTCTGCACTTGAAATTGGCGGCAAGAACGACAAGCAAAGTTCTAGCAAGCTCTCGGTGGAACTAATTCATGAAAGTATCGTCAGACAGGGACAAAATGGAATTAGCTCAACTAACGGACTATAAATAAAAAGAAGAGAGAAGATGTATGGAAATTCAATAAGCAAATAACTCAAACAGTGATTTCAATTACCAGCATGAAAATCCCTAAGGAGACTCGAAATAGGTAGAAATCATATATATGCAATAAAGAAACCAGACAGAGAAGTGACATATAACAAGAATGAAATCATAAGAGTAGTGGAAGACTTTTACAGGAATCTAACACAAAAGAAGAAATAAAAAGAGCACTTAAAGGCATGAAGAGAGTTAAAACACCAAGTGAAGAGGGAATTAGTATAAACCTTATAATAAATGTGGGAGAAATTGCAACAGTGAAACTAGCCAATCTTCAACGGAAAAAGTCAGAAAGCCTGGAAAAATGCAACAATTATTCTGATACATGAAAAAGGGGGTAGAAATGATCTAAAAAATACCGACCCATAAGCCCCCTTTCAGTTACTTACAAACTGTTCACAACAGTCTTCACAACTTGCATCTCTGACAGTCTGGATTCTAACCAGCCTAGAGGACTGGCAGCAATTGAAATGCAGCAATTAGTTAAAGATCTGAATAGATCCTAAGTCTGAAAGTCAGTCTGAAAGTCAGGCAGCATGAACAAGAAAAAAGATTAAGGTCATGTTCAACAACCTAGGGCAACTTGTACAGACAAACACATCTATCAAAGAGGAAATAAAACGACGCATCAGTCTAGGCTGGAGTGCCTTCGGCAGGCACAGTAGCATACTAAGAGGTTCCTTGCCTTTGCGCTTAAAAGAAAAGTCTTTAACCAATGCGTCCTCCCAGTTATAACCTATGGATAAAAAACATTGGCCACAGCCAAATTACTGGAGAGGAAACTATTGAATGTCCAGAGAGGGATGGGAAGGTTGATGCTGGGAATTAGCCAAAGAGATCAGATGAGGGCGACGTGGATCAGGGAATAGACAAAAGTGGAAGATATACTTGGGAGCATCAAAAAGAATAAATGGCAATGGGCAGGTCATATATATCGAATACAGAACGACAGATGAACAAAGAAAGTAACAGACTGGGCAATAGGTGACATAAAGAGACCAATGACAAGATGCCATGGCGAAATGACAAAATTTCGGGGTCAAAACTGAGAACAAAAAACACAAGACAGAAAGAGTTGGAAAATATTAGGTGAGGCCAACGTCCTGCTGTGGATTTTTTCGGGCTGATGATGATAATAATATGTGTGTGTGTGTGTGCGCTTGCGTGTGTGTGTGTGTGCTTCCGTGTGTGTGTGTGTGTGTGTGCTTGCGTGTGTGTGTGCTTGCATGTGTGTGTGTGTGTGTGTGTGTGTGTGTGTGAATCTATCTATATATATGTATATATATACATATATGTTCATATATATATATATATATATATATATATATATATATATATATACGTATCTACATCTAAATTTGTACCTATTTATCTATTTATATATCTCTCTAAACACACCAACTCACACACATATCTCTTGTTATCGCATTTACTTTTGTCTGTGGCTCTTCATCTGAATTATATAAAATCCTTTAAAAGTCCTCCACTAGTTAAATTTCACCTCTCCGTTTGTTTTGTTGTTGTTGCTGTCGTCTGCAGTTGACTTCTTTCTATTCCATTTCCCCCATTAGCTGTTTTTCATACTGGTACCCGAAAATACCGTTTCATTATTTTATTGAGTAGAATTTCCGAACATCCTCCCTCCTCTTTTGTGTGTTCATCTAAGTCTGTTTTTCCCCATTTGGCAATATTTTGATGCCCTGCAATTCTGCATAAGCTGTTGTTTCTATCGAGAGTTCGCTGGAGGTTTGCTTGTCGTTTTTACCGCCTAATGCCCAGTGCAGCTTTTCCATGTCATCGAACTGCTCGATGATTTGGTCTATGTTAAGATCGTCAGTGAGGAGTGAGTACCTCTTTTGGATGTTAAAGGTAAATTCTGTCACCCTGGTCTTCAAGTTACTTAGCTTGAATTCATTTTTTCCCCTCTGAGGTGTACCAAGATTCATTTTGATACTATATCGCACCTACTTGAAATTATTAAATCAAAATCGTTTTCGGCGATAGGTGATTTTTTCGAAAAATGTATTCAAGATGATCAAGCCCCAGCAAAATCGATTAGCATTTGTCCTCTCTCTTTCCTGGTACCTATTCCATGATTCCTAACTACGGTTCTTCCCATCTTTTTACGTATCTTGGCATTAATGTATATATAGATTGATTCATATCAGTACCAAGTACCAGTAAATCACCTATTAATGAAAATACCAACTTTCGTACAACTTCCAGTTACGACTTTGTGTGCTTTATGGACTGCCCTAAATAATTAAAATGAAAATCCCTTTAAGACATATCATTTCCTCGATTGGCACTTTCAGTTATAATAGTGCAAAATATCTTGTAACTATCATCTCTCCTATGACAATACAATACCACATTATTTGATAAAGATATCACATCGCTTTCCTTCCAGTAACCCGTCACAGTGGCGAGTTTTTATATGTATATCAGTGTCAGAAATTTATTTCCGTATAATATTTTGATATTGGGAGCGAATATTAATATTTGTATACTTGTTTTGTGCTATGAGCACCGAACCACCGAACCAGCAGCGAATATTTCTGGCACGGAATGACGACTTAGACTCGGAGATCTCGCTTGATTATGGAAACGAGGCAGCTTGCTCAGAGATAATGATGTCAAAACTCCCTATAGAGAAGACGAAACTTGAAAGCAGTCTAAGCTATGAATGATATTGTCGAAGAGTTTGCAATGTATATGCGTGAGTGTGTGTTGAAAACAAGTATAAGATGGGCGAATTAAAGACGGCAAACAATGGAGGCAGAGAGGAGCTTTGTAAACGACGATCAAAAAGGGGCCGAGGGAGGATAGGCAAGTGCAGTTGGAGAGATCAAATGGAGGCAATGATCAACATGTTCCTTAGGCTATTTCTTCATGTGTGAAGTCCAAGGATCTCCTTCAAATGAGTCTAAGATGAGGCCATATCGTTAGACAGTTCCAACAACTCCTACATTTCCTAATGGTACTTCCGCTGGGAAGAACGTGTGGTATGTGTTTCTTTATTCTTTCCCCTCCCTTTCTCACTCTCTTTTCCCTTTCTAATAAACGGATTCATGCGCGCAAAATCATGATAATTTCTTCGCTTTCAGTCTTCAAATTTGACATTCTTCACTCACTCAGTCTCAAAGAAACAAGCAATCTTGCTTCATCATCTTCGCTGGAAACCGCCGCATGCACTGAGCCTTATTCATCGCTAATCTTTGAGGCTTTTGCCCTAAACTTATTTTCTACCAGATGTTATGAAACATTTTAGTTTACACTTGAAAAACACCAATAAACACGGTTATTGCAGTGTCTGTCGGGACACTTGACAATTCAATGATGAGCATGTGGTTCAGTTATGCTAGTTTCTGTGATTCACGAGTTAGTCGTTCAGGTTACGGTCTCATGTAATATGGGGTTAAACGTTCACATTTCGTTTCGGAGAACATGTATCCATGCAAGTCTGATAATAAATGTACATGTTTATATGTATGTGTCCATCTGTTCAGTACTTGCACCTTCATATACATACTTGTATAGGGATGCATATGTGCATGCTACTGCATGCACATATGCATCCCTATACAACTAAATGTTATATACAACTAAATGTTATATTCCAAATGACCAAGCCTCATAAATGAAATACATAATCATGGTATCGAATGAAAGCCATGTCAGAACATTAACTGGAAGGGTATTTTTTGTATCTGTTGGCAATTATAAGCAGTTAGAATCAAATTTTATGAACATAGACCCATATTGGGTATTTTATTTTATGAACGTAGACCCATATTGGGTATTTTGTTTTATGAACGTAGAGACCCATATTGGTTATTTAATTTATGAACGTAGACCCATAATAAGTCCAGCACTCCAGACCCAATATGCAAATACCAAGAGGACACCTTGAACACGTGCAGATTTATGAACAAACGTTTGTGTGTGTATGGGGGGCAGGGTATTTATGTGAAAGGCAAGTGATAATTTTAGCTTTCAATATCTTTGTCTAATGGAAGTTTAGTGAATAAACTGGAGATGTATATCACTTCATGATGTGAATTAATGGAAAGTAAGAAAATGATAATTAAAGCTCTCGTGATCTTGAAAGCAAGTGATAAAATTTTGGAATTGTATGTTTTGTTGTACTATGGTAGATGGGTTTGCATCCGCCATTTGACTGGTCTGTTCTCTTAAGGGAGTGGTTGTGAGTTCCCGCAGGTATGGCTGTTTGCTGATGAGGGGAAGCCGGCGAGGCTCCCCAACGGGGAAGGCCTGGGCAGGCCTTGTGCTGCTGCTTTGGTTGGGCTCAGTTGGAGGATCGTGAGATCTCAGTACAAAAACCCTTGTTCGTTTCAGTTAGATTAGCGAAGACTAGCTTCGCCTGGGCCTTTTCTCTAGAGTGGACCGGCCTGTGTCAGCTATTCTAGTTGACTCATGTGGTTTTTTTTAACTGTATGCTTAGCATGGTGGCTGGATTGGAAGAAAGCGATCCAGCTGCCACGGTGTAAGCATGTGACATACCCTTTTTACCAGCCCGGCGGCTGTGATGGGTGGTCCCTGTCTCAGAAATTGCGCATGTTCACAATTCTGTAAGTAATGTAACAGGCTGGGCGTTAGGCTCGCCGAAATACTTGCATTTCCCGACAACCTCGTCATCAAGAATTTGCCAAACACATGGGTAACCTAGTCTTAATCTGTGCAGTGGCTCATAGCCTGTGGCATCTGAGTGCCACTTGGCAGAGCGCGAATTTGAGATATTTTCTCTGTGCATGCTCTGGAGAACTGCAAGTACTGTAGATTTGGAACTTTGGCTCAGTCTCTTTTGGCTTAGTCATGAAGCTTAATCATGAAGGTTGGGGGCATGCCCCTGCCCTTTTCGGCTAGTCTGTCAACAAACTCATTCCCTTAGATGC
>NC_091561.1:22744566-22747066 GCF_042767895.1 Penaeus vannamei | reverse complement strand
ACGCATGCAAAAAAATCACTCGCAAAAACCATACATGATAACTTTTATCACAAATGCGCAATATAACAAAGGAAGTCCTCACAAGAATAACAGAAATGACTTATCTTCGTTGGCAATTACTACCTTTGAGACCTCCACTCATCTTTTAACATGTTATAGCAGCCGTTCTTATATTGCTAATGATTCTGCACAATAACTATACAATTCAGCGAAAAGAATCATAAAACTCTTGTTGCAGGCAATGTCTTTATAATGGCTTTCGGCCTTACACAAACGCACATCTTAACAGGCGACAATGCAATATAAGAAACTTTGAATCGAGTTTTCATCGACTTGAATTTAATGCGTAAATATAAATGTGGCAACCACCTTCTCGCATATTTGTACATGTCGATGTGTCACATTTGCCAGATAATTATCCCGCCACACAACCGATATGACATTTCAAAACCTGCCTGTTCTACTGTATATACAACCAAGCTTGCGAAAATTTGTAAAAGTGCGAATTATTTCTTCTCAGAGCTCATGCCATAGGTCTTGAATTGCATCTTCAGCCTCTTGTTGGTGAATTTGTTCTGATTGATTAGGGCGAGAGGAGTGACACGTTTCCCACTTTGACAGAAAAAATGTTAATGAATTCACCCTTTTCACTCCTGCTTATGCAACTAACAGGCGAATTACCTAATAGATTAAAAAGTCGCTTCCCTTCTGATATAAAAACACCGATGTTAAATAATGGTTGAAGGGTCCCCCCGTTTTATGACAATATAAAAAGACGAATCAGCACAAAATGCTGGCTAGCTTTTTAGTGATTTACCACAACCTTTTTACCCCACAAAATCGCCTATATTACAAGTATATGGCAAAGAGAAGGAACTATGCAACTCCCTCGTTGGTTACAGTAATCTCCCTTATCAGGAGCGTGCTCACTGTCAAAATTATTTTTGTCTGTTATAAGAACAGAAAAACATTATAAGATGTTAAAAATAAACTTGTTTGAGGGCAATAATTCAACCAAACTTTACTTCTCGATCTCCCGCAATCGTCTTTCTCACCTGCCCACAAATATGCGGTTAAAGATCGAACTAAATAACTCGCTATCTTTCGGAGATGGCCACCTCTCCGTCGGCCTACTGTAATTTACTTCATCGGGGAACGCTCATCAAGGCACCATCTTTAAAAAGTAATGCATACTTACCTTTGACCAAATCTCCCTGTACAAAGAGAAACAACTATTTTTACATCGACATTGAATAAAACTTGCTACTCGACCTCCAATATTTTCTGATAAACGTAATACTTTTTCATGCCAGATGAAGAAACATCTAAACATCTAAACATCCCCGTCTAAGATATAATGTTTCACTAATTAATTCTCTAATTGCCATAGCAATGAAAACTGTTAAAGGTTCCTTAAAACAATTTATTAAAAAAAAAAAATGTACAAAAGAGAAGGCTTTAAGCAATTGTAACACATATTTAACGTTTTAGCCATAGGCCTTTATCTAAACAGAGGCTTTGATAAGATATGAAGACGTTTTAGGATAAAATGATACAACTCGTTTGCCCTTCTTGTCATCGAGTTTTTATCATTTTACCTGTATTACGCAAATTTAGGCACCATTTTCTAAGTAATGCATACATTTTCATCAAGTTACTCACTAATTGTCGTAGCGACGAAAACCGTTAAAGGCCCCTAAAAACCATTTTCACCATCAAAATAAAAGAGAGAGAAAAAAATGTATAAAAGAAGAAGGCCAAGTACTTGTTAACACGCTATTTGCCGTTTTAGCAGCAGATTCTTTAGCAAAACAAAGGACTTTTATAAAATATGAAAATGTTTTAGGATAAAATACCTTTTTTGTCATAGAGCTTTTATAATTTTACGTCTATTGGACATAGATAAATTCGCCTAAAACTGGGATTTTCAACCAGGGATAAATTTACTCCAAAGAAGCAGAAAGTGTACATGACACTCTCGATGCAATAGGTCTTAGCAGCTGGCATGCGAATTTCCATTTTTTTTTTTAACCAAGTCATCAATAACTATATATTTTCCATAATCATTACTTTTTCTTTCTATGCATCTGCAATAGACATTCTTGATTTTTACACGACAGTAAAGGGGCATATGGCGAGCAACATAGAGACAGGGAGCTAAATTATAGAGGAAAGGTTAAAATCACACACCTAAAGAGAAAAAGTGTCAACCGAAGCAATATTTTTAGTACTTTTGCCATTAATGACAAGTAGAAAACATTCGTTTGGAAAAGAAAAATCGCATAACACCATAATAAGGGAGAGAAAAGCGTCCTTTTACATAACTCAAAGAAAAAAATGACTTTTTACTCAAATACAAGAACGACTGAAAGTATATATACATATGGATGGAGCATATGTTTTTCAGGTCATGAAAATATAGGACAAAACCATTAAAACGTTCTCGCATTGCTGTCATCTTTAACAGAAGTCATGTATATTATCAGTAAAATAAGTTTCG
>NC_091561.1:22732066-22737066 GCF_042767895.1 Penaeus vannamei | reverse complement strand
ACGACCTCCTAGGTCGTCCCACAGGCCTCCTCCACCCAGGATTGTCTCTTACAGAGACAACCTGATGAGCAGGATCAGCCTGTGGAAAGCAAGCCAGGTGGCCATATAGCCTGAGTTGGCGATCCCGGATTGTGCAGGTAACAGGTCCTGTGCCAGTCTCACAGTACAGCCATTAGTTAGACACATGGTCCCGCCAACAGTAACCCATGATCCGGCGCAAGGACCTATTACAAAAGGCATCAAGACGAGACTCCAGGGCACTGGATAATGTCCAGATTTCACTACCGTAGAGCAAAAATGGCATTATCAGGGCCCTGAAAACCCGTAGCTTGGTCCTTCTGCACAGGTACCGACATCTCCAAATACTCTTGTCAAGAGAGTTCATGACCCCTGCTGCCAGGCCAATCCGTCTGCTGACTTCCTGGTCTGACAGCCCAGAGTTATGAACTGCACTACCAAGGTATGTAAAGCTCTCTGTGACTTCAATGTCCTCGCCGCAAGCATGTACCGACCGAACAGGTTCTCCTATCAAGTCCCCCAAAGTCCTGGATCTTGGTCTTGGTCCAGGAGACCTCTAGACCCAAGGGCTTCGCTTCATTACTAAATGCATCCAGAGCCACCACTAGGGTTTCCAAAGACTCAGATAGAATAGCAACATCATCAGCAAAGTCAAGGTCTGTAACCTTAATATGTGTTGCTCCACAGTGACTTTGAACAGTAGCTCTACTTAGTATCCAGTCCATGCAAGTGTTGAAAAGTGTTGGTGCAAGAACACAGCCTTGCCTCACTCCTGAACTGACAGGAAAGAAGCTTGGCAGGCCCCCACCACACTTTACAGCACTTTCATTACCAGTATACAGGTTTGCTATTAGTTCAATAATCCTTGTTGGAATTCCTCTCAGTCTCAGGATCTCCCAGAGTGATTCCCGATGCACTGTATCGAACGCCTTCTTGAGGTCAATGTAGGCTGCAAGCAGCCCAGTCCAAACTCACAACGGTGCTCTACAATGACTTGAAGCGCAAGGATATGGTCTATTGTGGATTTACCAGGAGTGAATCCAGATTGCTCTGGCCTCTGATGCCTTAGTAGATGGTCTCTAATACTCCTCAGAAGGATGTGGGCAAGAACCTTGCCTGGTACACTGAGCAGTGTGATGCCGCGATGATTGCTGCAGTCCCATCGGTCCCCCTTCCCCTTCCAGAGAGGGATGACCACACCCCTCAACAGGTCAGGGGGAACGGTACCGGACTGCCAGATGGCAGCCAGGACAGCATGCAATCCTCGCGCCATAGGTTCACCACCAGCCTTTAACAGTTCAGCTAGGATGCCGCAAATACCCGCTGCTTTATCACTCTTCAGCTTGGAGATCGCCTCCCTAACTTCAGTTAGGAAGGATGGGTCCTCACTAATGGGTAGGACCAGCAGCGGAATCACCACACTACCTACATCCAATTTAACTGTTGAAGGGTCAACTTAATACAACTGCTCAAAGTACTCAGCCCAACGCTCCCGCACTGCAACAGGATCTGAGAGGATCTGGCCACCTACTAAGCGAACTGCAGTCACCTGTGAATAGGGAATTCAGTTTTCTCAGGGTTTGGTATGCAGGACGAAGGTTATTTACTAAGAAATGGCCTTCGACCTTCTCAGCAAGACTTCTAATAAACTATTCCTTATCCCTTCTTAAGAGAGACCGAGTTCTGCGCACCTGAGAACGGTGCAATCCCGATCCCCTGCCAGACGAGCCGCACGGCAAGCATCTGTGGCTTCCAGTGTTTCCTGAGAGATGAAATTCTGTCTTGCTCTCGGGCGTTCTCCAATCGATTCTTGGGCTGCATCAAGCATTTCGCACTTGAAGGTGTCCCACAGAAGTACAGGGTCCATCAGATTGTCAAGCATTGTGAACCGATCAGATATTGTCTCAGCAAACCTCCAAGCATACTCCCTCTCCTTCAGCCTGTCCAGATGAAACACCCTAGGGTGGTCATTGGGCCACTGGGGAGTTTTGAAATGAACCCGGAGGATAGCCACAACCAATCTATGGTCAGTATCACAGAAGTCGGCACTCCTATACACCCTGCAGTTCTGGAGGATCCTCCAACGAGTGCTAAAGAGAGTGTGGTCGATCTCCTTGGCTGTATAACCCACATCGCTGTACCATGTCCAACGATGTTGGTCTGGGCACTGGTACCAGGAGCCAAAAATCCTCAATTTCTGGGATCTTGCAAAATCCCGGAAAAGGGGGGGAATTCTTGCTGCTGGTATCAACTCCCGAACCATGAGGACCGACTGACACTTCATAGCCAGCTTGATCACAGCCAGATACCGTATTGAAGTCACCCAGAACAATACGAATATCTCGCTGGGGACAATTGTCTGCCACTGATGCAAGTTTGGTGTAGAACATCTCTTTCACGTCAAATTTACAAACAGCGATAGGAGCGTACACAGCAATAAGAGACATGAAGCCAAAAGACAGCTTCAGTCTCATTACCATTATACGCTCATCGACTGGAGTGACCTCTACCACCGAGGGCTGGAGCCTACTGGAGATAGCTATGGATACTCCCAAAGATGGTGACCATCGCTGTGGCCTGACCAGTAATAGGTGTAGCCACCTACACTGATCGTGCTGCTGCCAGGTCTTCTCACCTCTGAGAGAGCAACCACCCCTACTCTCAGCCTCCCCAATTCCCTTGATAGCAGGGGCAACCGATCATCCTGACGCAAAGAGCGGATGTTCCAAACCCCCATCCTGACTTCCCGCCTGAGGTTAACCTTTGGGCAGTCGCTCCAGGTGGACGCCACCTCTGCCACCCCCGCCGACGCTGCCCCACCTAAAAGGCGGCAGGCTGCGGGACCCATCATCCACCTGTGACCTGTGGGGTTCCCTAGGCTTTGCCCCACAAGCTTCATATGGGGCTGGTGGCTGCCAGAACGCAGGCGGGACGAGGAGCTCCCGTTCCCATCCTGCACCCAAGCAGCCACCCTCCCAATGGGGCCTGTAGCTCACCTCTCTCGCTGGGTAGGAAGGACATTTCCCCTCCCCCCAGCATTACCATTTAAAGAAAGCACTGCCAGTGGGTTATTCTCTAGGGGGAGGAGGACTGGCAAGGCTCACCTCCCTCAAGCCTCCCATTGACCCCAGGGGGCTTAGGGGCAGGAGATAATACAGAGCCAGGGCATGTCCACAAACCGTTGGGCCATGACCCTGTACCTCTGGGGCCTCCTGCTGCTCTGAGATCCCCTACAGCTCAGCCTGGGACCGCAAGGTGCCAGTTTCCATAGGTGGCAACGAGGAGGCACTGCAGAAGTCTCGATGATGGAGAGGCTATGGACTGGCAGGGGAGACTTATGTGGCGCTGCTCCCTTTTTCGCACAAGGCTAGCTAGCGGTGGCAGATGCAAGACAGAAGGCATGCAAGCCCTTAACACTATCTAGACTACCACACCATCGCTTCACACCACCCTGCGCTTGAAGCACCCACCATCTATATACATATATATATATATATATATATATATATATATATATATATATATATATATATATATATGCAAACACACACACACACACATATACATGAATATATATGTATACATATACTTATATCTATCTCTATATATATGTGTGTACGTATACATATACGTACATCTATCTATCTATCTATCTGTCTATCTATATATATATATATATATATATAAGTATACATATACATATATATATATATATATATATATATATATACACACATATAAAGGGTGGGAAGAGCTCTATATCCTTGGCCGGAAATCTTCCTAGGAGATGGATACTCCGAACAACAAAACTGCACCAGCTGGTGCCAGCTTGCACGTGGCATTTTCTGCATCTGTTAGTCTATTACCGCCAGTCAGGCAAGAGAGTAGAGATGGGATTGCACACCCTTTCTTTAAAAATTCATATGCTGGTCAGGCAAACAGGCCGCCAGGAAGGCGCCACCCAGTACCAAACCGTGGCGATGGAGAAGTGGCGATGGGAACAGGCAGAGGATGCTGCTGGGAGTTCCTAGTCACGAATTTACACACAGGTGTCTGTAGGATGATGGTCGTTCACTGTAGACAGTGTTCGTATCCTCTCACAGTGACAGAGCAGCCCCCTTCAGGGATAGCATTGCTCTCCCCACACGGGGAGGGGGAGATAAAAGAATCCCTAAAGAAAGCCTACCTCGCAACGCACCTGGCAGGAGACTGCATCCATATAAGCGGTCAAAACAACAAAAAGAAAATGAGTAAGCCCCCTCACATTTGGGGCCTGGAATATAAGGACTCTGCTAGATAGAGGAGACAAACCAGAGCAATGTACTGCGCTCATAGCTAGGATGCTAGGCCAATACCAGGTTGATATAGCAGCTTTGAGTGAGACTAGATTTGCTGGGGAAACACAGCTTGAGGAAGTTGATGGAGGCTACACTTTCTGCTGCATTGAGCAGCGTGGAGACGCCCCAAGATCCTCCGGTGTTGGACTTGCTATTCGTACCAAGCTTGCAAGACAGCTAGACAGTCTACCCCGTGGGATCAACAATCGACTGATGACCTTGCACCTCAAGCTCACAAAGCACTGCTTTGCCACCATCATTAGCACCTATGCTCCTACCATGGCCAACCCTGATGAGACTAAGGAAGCCTTCTACAAGGGTCTCAACCGCATGGTTTCGGAAGTCAACAGCAGGGACAAGCTCATCATCCTTGGAGATTTCAATGCACGTGTTGGAGTCGATCATTCCTCCTGGCTGAACGACTTAGGACTGGAAAGTGCAACTCCAATGGACTGATGCTACTTTCATTATGTGCCCAGCAACAGCTGACCATCACCAACACGATCTTCCAGCAAGCACAAGGCTTCAAAGATGCATCTACAGTGCACATCTACAAAAGGAAGGGAGACAAGACATCCATTCCAAGTGAGAAATGGAGTGAAGTAGGGCTGTGTTCTTGCCCCGACTTTGTTCTCCATCCTGTTT
>NC_091561.1:22618205-22633205 GCF_042767895.1 Penaeus vannamei | reverse complement strand
TGAATATCTTCATAGAAGCTCTCTATTTCTTCACCACTGTGGCTGCAGGTTGGAGCATAGACTTGAATAATTTTTAAGTTGTACCTATTGTTTAGTTTTATCGTTACTGAAGCCACTCTTTCGCTTACACTATAGAATTCCATAATGTTCTTTTCTAAGCGTTTGTGTATTAAGAACCCTACCCGTAATTCCTGTTTGCTACCCTGAGGTTTTCCTCTCCAATAGAGCACGTTTCCGTCATTTATTAGCTTCTGCTCTTCGCCTAGTCTTCTAACTTCGCAGACTCCTTCTACATCCCATTTAATGGAAGAGAGTTCCTCCAGTAAAGCTAGCAAGTCGGATTCTGTTCTCATGGTCCTTATATTGTATGTGCAAAGGTTCATCAACGTGGGGCGGCCTGTCTGTACCCGACCCCCTGCTCCGGAGCGATCCTGATCGCGGCCGTAACCAGGGGCTCCTTTGCCTCCGGGGAATGAGGGCCGTTGCTGTATATTTTGTCTCATGATTGGGAGGTGGGCAGCCGATTTACCTCCCACCCACTGGCTTAGGTGTATCTTGGTGGGAGGGGGAGTAATTTAGCCGGAATGCCACTGATAAGTCCCACCAGCAGGTTTGGTCCTACTTCGTGGGGACGCGGCAATGCAAGGCCTGATCACTACACCAGGTGTACTCCCGTGAGCTGGGCTTAAGTATCAGAAGTGCACATATGTGTGATTTTATTTTATTTATTAACTTCACTTGTGCGTATGTGCACCTGATCCAGACATCTTTATTCCCGCACATGCTCTAAGTACTACGCATATGCTCGTTTTTCGAGCAAATGCACACGCAAGCATACACCATTATACTTATTAATATGCATATGGATATTCATACATATTCCTATGTTATACATCACTACACGCATGTCCATCAACAAAATACACAATATTTACAAAACACATACACAAAATATAACTTAAATTATAGAACGAACAAGAAAGTTAAACTAACCAAAAAGTGGCTGTTCGTGGTGATTAGCAGTCAGTGAGTAAACAAGGGAGTTGCTGTTGTTTAGTTTTACGTGTTCAAACCAGAATCTATCCCGTATGTTTTACATTGTCTAATAACCCTATCGTCTGTTAATTACAGCATTAATAATGACGGACTGTTGAAGCCTTCGAAACGTCTGCATAATAAACATGAGATTCTTCACGGCCGTATTTATCCACCTCTTCTTGCTGTGTGTGTGTGTATATATATATATATATATATATATATATATATATATATATATATATATATATATATACACACACACACACACACACACACACACACACACACACACACACACACACACACACACACGCATATATATATATATATATATATATATATATATATATATATATATATATATATATTACATATATATATATATATATATATATATATATTTATATATATAAATATATATATATATATATTTACATATATATACACATATATATTATATATACATATATATATATATACATATATATATATATATATAAACACACACTTATATGTATATATATATATATATATATATATATATATATATATATATATATATATATATATATATAAATACACACACACTTATATGTGTATATATATATATATGTATATATATATATATATATATATATATATATATATATATATATACTTTTACATACGTATTTACACAAACATGTACGCTAACATAAAATAGGTTTTCACTGAATACGGAAGGGAGGGAGTGACCTGTGTCCGTTGTCCCTATCGTTCACTCCCTCCAACGTTGACGTGAGGTGTAAGGGAGCGAGTCGTTTGGTTTCCTTTGTCCAATATAATGATGACTTTTATGTCTGCTATATCATTGTTCTTTTTTGTATTCTAGGGATTAATATTAAGTCAAGACCAAAACACTTTATTTCATTAATTACAATGGTTATTCTTTACAAAAATACCTTTATATTTACAGTTCATTATTTAAGATATGTTCTTTTGATTTAGTTTTGAAATATTTGCTATTAATGTCTCTTATATTATCTCGTAGCATGTTCCATAACTGGGGTCCATTTGTCGTGCCCCTGCATCGGTATTCGATGTCTGAACATAAGGAGAATTTATTTGACGTATCTGGACACTTGACATGTTCCCTACATTTTGCAAGGGCATTAACCATTGCGGACAATTCTCATGAATGAGTTTGTAAATGAATACACGTGTCAGAATTGCATTTAGAATGGACTTTTATAATTTTAGTTTTTGGATATGCGGGGCGATGTGATCAAGTTTACTGATATTACCTAATGCAACTCTTGCAGCAAAGTTTTTAATTTTTTTGTACTTCTTGCAACTGGGTTTTGTTAGTCGAACCCCAAATATTTGAACAATAGTTAATTATGCTAGAGTTTACACAACCTTGATTCTAGATTCAGTAGTGATTTGATTTTTTATGTAATGAAGATATACTACGGTGCCCACGACTTTAGTCAACGTGTGGTTGAACTGTCATGAATCGGCCTAAGTGTACTCATAGATTTTTCACTGGTGTTCGGTTTGACAGAGCAGCCTTCACATTCTACATTTTGTGTCATTGAGAATATTAGCTATGTTCTGCAGACTACCTTTGAATATACATTGAATTTTATGTGGATTTACCGAGTTACTATGAAGAAACTGTGAATCTTCGGCGAACCGCACTAAAAGGCAGTTATGAGCTATGATTGATAAATCATGAAAATTGTATACAGAATTGGACCTAAAATAGGTTCTTGCGAACACCAAAAGGTACTTGTTGTTTTGATTATATACTATCATTCATTCCTACCGATTGGGTCCTTGTATCTAAATAGCTTTTAGCTTTAAATCATAAAATTGATACCAAACGGTATCAATTTAATGTTTTACTAATTTGTAAATACTTTTAATAGATCGCACAATGTGAGCAAATTTACCAGATTTTTGTCTATATTATCATCAGTAATCTGTGGCAAACCTGCTTCAGTAGAAAACCTATTTCTAAAACCATGTTGCATTTTAGTTAAATTACTGGAAACTCGTCAGTGGATTAGTGCATTTTCTAAAAAAATAATTTTTGATTATATAAAGAGTATAATAATATGGCGATAATTATTCTCATCGTCTATATCGACTTGAAAATTGGTGTTACTCTACCATGCTTCCATAGCGACGGAAAGACACCAGTGACCAGAGAGGTGTTTAAAACGACCGTCAAATAATGTACAGTTATCTTGATAAAGTGCAAAGCAATACCGTCTGCTCCTACAGCATTTGTTTTACGTTGTTTTATTAGTAAGATGATTGTTTCTATGTCCACTGGTTATGGTCTGAAAGAATTAGGTATGAGCCTTGTCCGATATGTGTTTTGTAATGTAGAAGCAGTTGTTTGTTCATAGATTAATATTCCAATTTTGGAAAATGCCATGTGCTTAAGATAGGTGTTTGTTGTGAGGCACTAATGTTTTAACAGTTTTCCATGTTTTATTTTATTTTTTTCTATTCGTGAAATAATTTCATTTTGTTCATGAAATTAGCAATTATACATTTTCCTTTCTTACTTTATAATCTGCATGAAAGGCAGCTTCATTTCTGTTATTTTTAAGAGCTTGGTGGGCATTATTTCTATCACTAATGGCTCTCTTGATATCATTTATCCATCGAGCAGGGGGAGTTCTGACGCATCAATGTTGCTTTTAGTAACTTACGTGAGAACAGTTGGTTGTTCGCATTATCAGTCGATTAAATATCTAATAGAGTCATTTCTATAGACAAGATAAGCTTGCAGAAAAATTGAGGGTCATGGTGTTTGAAATCACAAAAAGGTTTTATTACTGGTGGTCGCTTTGTTTTCTTTATGTTAAACGTCACCGTGATAAGTTCATGGTCAGCAACATGGCACGGGATAACATCAGAACAGATCAGATATCATCTGATCTGTTATTAAATCTAATATAGAAGATGTGTTTTCTGTAATTCGTGTAGGCTTATCTATTATTTGTTCTGATTAGTTTTTCTCAATTATCTTAGCTAACTTAGTATTAGACTTTGTTAAATCTTATTTTAAAGTCCTCTTCAAGGTATTCAAAAGATTCCAAGGTAGTAGTGGGGTGCCTATACACAGTGCCAATCATGAAGTGATGATTGGCACTCGGCAGCATTGCTAATTGCTTTAGTAGATATCCTGTTTGACATCAGGGTATCCCATACATGTATACATAATCCTCCTCACCGTGCATCACATCTATGAACTTTAAAATTTGGGATATTGATGAAATTACTAACCATTTCCTGGTGGAGTTAAATGTGCCTTTTTTCTCTCTCTGGTTTCTTGATATGACTTTGTTGTAAACGTCTTCATCAACACCTTGTGTTAGCTTTGCTCGTTCTGCATAGTTGTTAATGATGACTGATGGCACTGCTGGAGGTTGCTCCTTACACCAGTTGCTGAGCTGTTTGGGATCGAGTTGTTCGATTTCCTTATAATTCCTTTTTTTTCTAAAACTCTGTTTGGTTGTTACTTGTGTAGAAGCTTCAACCTTGGTCTTCTTTGACGTGATGGTTTTAGATCTCACGGCGGGAGGGCTCTTAGTTGACTTAGGGAAGGCGGGGGAGTTTATATGGGCCGGAGACTGCTGGCTGGGAGTGCCGGGTGAGAGGCAAGTGGATGGCTCTGCAGAGATGAAAGCCGGCGAGTCAGCAAAGGCGCGAGGCTGCTGGCTGACAGGGAGAGAGGGAGAGATATTGGGTATGAGCGTGAAGTGTTTGGAAAAGGGGTTTGGGAAGGAGGTAGGGGGCGTTGTGACTGGGGGAGGAGATATGAAAGGAAAGGTTTCGTATGTGGTCTGATCACGGGTGTGGGATCGGAGATAGGAGGGGATCGGTTCTTGTGCAACCGATGCGTCCTTAGCTTGTTTTGCCCTATTGATTTATTGATGGACGATTGCTGTTTGGAGAACATTCTGATCAGCAAGTCGATTTTGTTTTCGATCAAATTTTGATCCGTTAAGGAGGGCTCATTACAGGTCTATGTTTCTTGGTCTGTACTCTTTTGGAAAAAAAATAACGAATGTGATAGGAATACCTGTCTTAGGAGGTGACCAGTCTGTTGGGGGAGTGTCCGTTGTAGTTGTTGTGAACACTATGTTTTGATTATCGACACATTGATCAATCATATTCGTCATCAGTTTGGTGTCCTGTGTCGTGTTCCTGGGTTTTCTGGAGGCGGATAAGCTGATTATAATGTTAAGAGCTTGTTCGATTTCAGCCGGCCTGTAATATTTTCTGATTTGATCACAGATGACCGACCTTGCCCAAGATTTTTTCGTAGTAACGAAACACAGAATTGTGTTTAGCACTATTGTTACGCTGCCAAAATGAGATTGCTTTTTCAAACTGATTTACACTGTTTACACTGCTATCACTTCTGGTGTGGTTACTGCTAAGGGGTCCCTCACTCCGGGTCGGGGGACAGCCTTGACCCTGGCTGCCTTGGGAAGAACTCGTGCTAGCTGCCCCCTCAAACCCGGGGGAGGGATCATGAGAAGGCGAGGTTTACTGAGTTGCAGGGCTGCGGTGGAGAGGAAGCATAAACACGTCCGACCACCACGGCGGCTAGACTCAGATATGCTACTGTATATCTACAACAGAATTGTAAATAGCTCTAATTAGAATGCATGCCTCAAGCCAAGATCATCCGCCACCCGATAATCCCTTTCCTTTGCCCTTTTCGGGCCTCACAGATTCCCACGGGTAATGCTTTCAACCAAACTTCATATCTTTTGTAAGAAGTAAGTGTATTTGAAGCTCAGTCTTGGTTAAAGAGAGAGAAATATACGCATATATAACACACACACACTCACACACACACACACACACACACACACACACACACACACACACACACACACACACACACACACACACACACACACACACACACACACACACACACAGATATATATATATATATATATATATATATATATATATATATATATATATATATACATATATATATACATATATATATACATATATATATACATATATATATACATATATAGAGACATATATATAAATATATATGTATATATATATATGTATGGATGTATGTATGTATATACATAATGTATATATACATAATATATATATATATATATATATATATATATATATATATACATATACATATATACACATACATGCATACATAGAGAGAGAGAGAGACTGAGGGAGTGTATGTGTGAATGTGTGGGTCTTCCCTTCATATTTCTGTTTACGTATTTTGTTCTTTTTTCCTCGCTCACCTCAGTTTTGCTTCTCCCATTTCCCCAACCTCACCACCACTCTTCACTGGGGGTGTCAGTCCTCCCCATCCTTCGCATGATTGTGCTTGACAATATGAACTAGGATTTAGTGTGTATGCATGTGTATCTTCCTGTGTGACATGCATTCTCTGACACGCGAGGTATGGGACTCCCCGGCAACACTAGAGAGCGTAACTTTCGTATGGCACTTTTCATTTCATTTAATTCATTGGTCAGTCTTTCTTGCAATACTTGGGGATTTAGCTTTGGTATTATACAACAAATAGACTAATATTCTGATAAATAAAGTAAGACGATACTCGGCTCGTGGGCCCTTTTCGGAAACACGTCTTAGGACATCGCCCATCGTGGAAGAGTTCATAATCATCATTACTATTATTGTTATTACCCTTGTTATTAATTTTGTTTCTTTTTATTTAATTTATGTTATTACTATTCATATTATTATCATTATTATTACTATATTGTTTTTATTATTATTGTTATTATTATTTTTATTACTGTCATTATTATCATTACTATTATTAGTAGTAGTATTTCTATAATTACGATAAAAATTACTATTATTGCTGATATTTTCATTGTTATTAGTATCATTTTGATTATTATATCTTTTATTATTTTTATTATTATTGTAACTTTTATTGTTATTATTTTTATTATTATTGCAACTTTTATTGTTATTTTCATTATCGCCCTTATTCTTATTCATATTCATACTATTTTTTTTCTTTCTATTCTATTGTCATAATTACTTTTGCTGTTATCATTATCAGAATTAATCATTATTATTACTGTTATTAAAGATATTACTAGCATTACCATAATCATTGTTATTATTGTCTTTTTTCATTATCATCATTATCATTAGATGTATTATCAGTAACACTAATTTAATAAAAATAATGATGATATAATTATTAATATTGTTAATATTGTCACATATTATCACTATTATTAATGTTATTATTATATTGACTATTACTGCTACTACTATGAATACTATTATTATTGGTACTATTATAATGGTGATATTAATAATGGAGATAATGAAGTAATAATGTAGTGATACTTTGATGCCATATCGTTATCTTGCCCCTGAATGAGTATTCCAGATTTATTTGCTTCCTTGGTAGCGCAAGCAGGCTAATTATCCCGCGAGGGGGGGGGGGGGGGTAAGCCGCCACCAGCTGATAAGGGATCAGCACCCGTGTATGTATACGACAGTGGGAGACGTGTAAGGTGTGTGTGTGATTTCTATGTGAGCGCCAGTCTGTTTGTATGCATAAGAAGAGTTAATATATCCCCCCCCCCCACCGCAGGACATAGCCGAGCGGGCGTGGTTAGATCCAGGCAAGGATAATTAATTGAGAATATATAATCAATATTAGATTAACCAAGTTAATAGAACTCAAAAATATAATGAAAAAGCAAGATCAATCTCATTCTTTATTAAATATTTTATTTATCTTCGAGAGGTCTCCCTCCTCTCCACATCATGGGTTCCTTCTCTGCCCTGGCTATAAACCTCTACCCATAAAACCCTCGATAAAAATGTGCAAAATAGTAAAATGTGATATGGATAAAATTCAACAATATCCAAAGGGGATATTGCTAAGAGCAGCCCGGTAATGAAAGGGCAGAGTGCTCATAAGCAAAAGGCCATCTGCTCCCGAGTATTTTTTTTTTTTTTTTTTTTTTTTTTTTTTTTGGATTTCTTGGCTATCAACCAGCGGCATGTGGCCAAGGTTATTAAGCCAATGGATCCTATTTATTCTTTCAATCTAAATAAGGTCATAAAGTTTTGTCTCCCTTAGAAAAGCTATTACTTTACGTATTATGTTTTCGTTATCTGCTAGTATATTTGGTAATGTAAATTGTGTGTTTTTCATTTGAAAGTGATTTTTAATTGGTTGCCTTTTATCTGTGTATTTCCGGCAAACTGTTAGGATGTGATTTATTGAGTTGGTGGTATTACATTGGGGGCATTGTGGCGGGAAATTCCTTTCAATATATGGGGTGAGGTGTGTTAGCCTTGTCGAATTCAGCCTGAGGCGGGCCAAAACCACCTCCTCTCTTCTTGCTTTTCTATGGGCTGTGTCCCATGTTACTATTGAGTGTTTGATTTTGTTGTGTATGTTCAGGTTGGTCCACTCACTTTGCCACAGGAGATGGATTTTTGCTTTTATAAGAGACACAAAACACCTGAGATCTGTCCGGACTATGCTAAGGTCCAGATCGTCAGTTGACCCGGCTAGTCGGTCAGCCTGTTCATTGCCATGGATACCAGAGTGGCCTGGCACCCATATCAGCTTGATTGATTTGTTGGCACTATGTAGCTTACGAATGATATTACCCAGCAGTTCATTTTGAGTGGTTTCTAAGGATTTAATGGCTTTAAGTGAACTTAAGGAGTCAGAAAAAATGACTATTCTATCGTGGGTCGTCGATAGTGCAAAATCAATAGCTTTATCAATTGCAAATAGTTCGGCAATAAAGATCGATGTATGATTCGGCAGTCTGAATCTCAACTCACATTCATTCGACCATACACCTGCACCCACTACTTGCTCGGTCTTGGAGCCGTCGGTATATATATGAAAAAAAGGTAGATGTTTAATAAGGATCTCTCTGAACCTCTGGCGTACCTCCACCTCCGGCGCCATGGCCTTGGTTGATGGAAGCCAAGCTTCCATGATGGAAAAATTGGGTGTTTCCCATGGCGCTATATTTGTGTGAACCAGGGTATCGATGGTAGAGAGATCTATACCGACTTTAAGGATGAGGTCGTGGAGTCTTGTAGTAAAGGGCCTAATGGCTCCATTACCGTTGGGGTGGCTCGGGTCTCGAGCCACCTTCGCGGCATAGGTCAGCGCCAGCTGGCCGCGTCTGAGTCGGAGGGGAGGTACTCCTGACTCCACCTCTAGACGCTCAATCCTTGTGCATTTGAGGGCCCCAAGACAACTACGCACACATGCATTCTGCACAACATCCAAACCTTTCAAAGTTGAGGCCGATGCCGAACCATACACGATTGACCCATAATCTACTTTAGACCTAATCAGGGCTTTATATACCATTAGCAAAGACTTTCTATCAGCTCCCCATTTATTTCCAGAAATGCACTTTAATAAATTTAGTGCTTTTTGACATTTATTCTTTAATTGACCAATGTGGTCTTTCCAATTAAGTCTACGATCAAAAAGTAAACCAAGAAATCTAGCAGAATTTTGAATAGGTATTGGGTGGTGGTCTAGAGTTAGCCTGATGTTCGGCATTCTCCTTCGTGAAAAAATTACCCCAATACTCTTTCTTGTGGAAAACTTAAAACCCCACTGGAGGCCCCAGTTATGAATCATATCCAGTGCCAATTGGATGCGATTTGCTGAGAATTCTGCATTACTGCTGGAATGCCATAATGCACAATCATCAGCGTACAGTGAGTATTTAAGATTCCGAGGGGGAGCTGGTAAGATGTCATTTATCATACACAAAAATAATGTAGGTGACAAGACACTTCCTTGTGGGACCCCGTTTGCCTGGACAAAAATGTCCGAGTAAGTGACATTGTCAGAAAACAATTTGACAGCAAAAGTTCTGTCAGAAATGAAATTTTGAATAAAACAAGGCAAGTTTCCACGTAATCCGAAAGCATAAAGTTTTCTGAGTAGGCCATATCGCCATGTCATGTCGTAGGCTTTTTCAATGTCTAAAAATACTGAAATCAAAAAATGCTTTTTGGCAATTGCCTCTTGAATATGACTAGCCAGTTTTACTAGCTGATCGAGAGTTTGGCGTCCTTTTCGGAAACCGCACTGCTCGTCAACTAGTAAATTCCTGGAATTTAAAAAATGCAATAGCCTACTGTTAACAATTCGTTCCATGACCTTGCATAAGCAACTTGTCAACGCAATTGGGCGGTAGGAGATGGCATGTTTGGGATTACCCCCTCCTTTCAATATGGGAATGATATGGGCAAAGTGCCATGAGTTTGGAAAAGTCTGGCTTTTCCAAATTTCATTGTACACTTCTAGCAACTTAATCATGGCATCATGATTAAGATGCTTTATCATCTCATACCGAATCTCATCGGGGCCTGGGGACGTTCCTCTACAGGCTTCTAGGGCTCGGACAAGCTCATTCATTGTAAGATCTTTGTTGTAATCAAGTTCATCTCCTGTGGCAAAGTGTATGGGTTGCAGCTCAGCCGCTTCCTTGATGGTCAGGAATGCGGGATGGTAATTTTCTGAGCTGCTTGTATAAGAGAACTGCCTGGCGAGTGCAATAGCAATGTCTCTAGGTGAATCTAAATTATTGCCCTCATGAAAGATGTTTTTAATTTTGAAAGATGTTTTTTTCCTATTGATTTTATTGATAGTGGACCAAACCTGTGATATTTTGGTGTTACTATTGATGGTAGAGACAAAGCTTCGCCAGGAGTCTCTTTTGGCTTGTCTGATTGTTCTACGAGCCCTAGCTCTTGCTAGTTTGTAATTGCAAAAGTTCTCGTTATTGATGTTATTTTTGAAAAGCCTGTAGGCCCTATTGCGTTCACACAGTACCCTGCGGCAATCTGGTGTCCACCATGGAACTCTATGCTTAACGCTATCTGTCGAAGTCTTAGGAATGGATTTCATTGCTGCATCTAAAATAGAATTTTGAATATTGCTTACTTTATCATCAATGGTTTCTCCAACAAGTTCGAGCTTGACGCTCCTTGTGAAGGCGACCCAGTCTGCTCTTTTTACGTTAAATTTAGGTGCTGAAGGCGTTCTGGTTGTGTCGCATGAATATTTAATATAAATAGGAAAGTGGTCGCTTCCCAACGAGTCGTCAATGGTGTGCCACAGGCACTTGGCTGCTACTGTTGAAGAGACCAGAGATAGGTCAATATAGCTCAAATTACCGGTATTATCGTCCACTCGCGTTGGACTACCATCGTTCAGAAGGATTAAATCGGAATCGTTAACAAGCTTAACTACTTGCTCACCTTTACCATCCACCCGAAGGGAACCCCATAATGTATGATGAGCATTAAAATCACCTAAAATTATTTTATTTTGTGGCAGACTATCCTGAAGAGCAAAGAGCTCATCATAAATTACCACATTGTCAGGTGGACAATAAACTGAACATATAGCCAGATACGTGCTATTGACTTTTACTTTGCATGCGACTATCTCCAAAGTAGAATCTATAGTCACTTCTGTAAAAGGGAGGTTTTGGTGGATGTACATGGCGACTCCGCCTCCACCCCTACCCTCTCGATCCTTCCGACATAGATGGTAGTAACTCAACGAAACTAAATCATCGGAAATAAGGTTGTTTAAATGGGTTTCTTGTAGGACGATAATATCGGGAGCATAAGACGAGGCTAATAATCTGAGGTCATTTACTCTAGTTCTAAGACTTCGACAGTTCCATTGTATAATGGCCAACGCGAAGATTACGTTTTATGGGGTTTAGAAGTGCCTTGTCCGCCTTTTTTCACTTTTTTCTGGGAGGGAGGCGCCTCCTCTCCCGAGCTTCCCGGGGACCTCTCTCGGGAAGATTTGGAGACAATAGCCTCCATGTCCTGCGCCTCTCTGCGAGGGAGACGCCCGGTTGAAGATGATCTGCTCCGAGGAGCAGACCAAAAACCAGACGAAGTCCTCACAGGAGTCGCCTGGACGGGAAGGTGTGATCCAGATTGTGATTTGGTATCATCCTCCTTACGTTGCTGCTTTTGCTGGGTTGATTCAGCAATTTGTTTAATTGTTTTGTTCAATTCGACAATCTGACTCATTAATTCTTTAACCGTTTCCTTTAGTTCTGCAATTTCTTTGTCCTTAGCCGCAAGATCCTGACTGACACTGCTTGCACTGGGAGTGTTGTTAGTTGCTACTGAAGCGTAGGAAGTATTGGGCTTGTTGGTCAAGCCTTCAACTTTCCTCTTGGCTTCACGGTAACTAACATCATGGCCTCTCATGTATGCTAATATCTCAGTCTCCTTCTTCAGGCTGCTGCACTCGGCAGAACCTGACTGATGGGGACCTCCACAGTTAGCACACTTGGAAAGGTTTCCAGTACATGTAGTGGTGTCATGAGCTCCAGCACATTTACCGCAAGTAAATTTATCAGTATCATTATCAATGTAGCGTAATGAGGTGTGTCCAAATTTTTGGCATCTATTACAACGCATAGGTTTTCGAATGTAAGGTCTTACTTGGACACGTTCGTATCCAACATAGACATACTCAGGAATTTTACTCGAAGCAAAGGTCAAAAAACACAATCCGGTTTTCGTTCGCACATTCTCGTCTTTCTTGGTCATGCAATTCACGTCCATTACGCCTTGGTCCTTCATGTTTTCAAGAATTTCACTTTCATCCATCGTTCTCAAATCCCTATGAAAGATTACTCCCTTACAGGTATTTGGGCCAACAGGAATAGTTACTCTAACCTTCAAATCATGAATCTGCGTCAGTTTAAGTAAGTCGTTAACCTGGGATTTAAATTGCACTTTTACAAGGAGGCTACCATCTCGCAATTTCTTGACAAAATCAAAGTCGCCGTCCACTTGACCATCAAGGACCTTCTTGATGATGAAGGGGTTAACGTTCAGAAGCGACTGATTTTCATTTACGCATCTGACAGCCAAATACCTTGCATTCTCTGGAGGGATAGCAAGTCGTTCTCGTCGGTCAAAAGTCGGGGTTCCATTATTCGAAGTCGAGGTCATAGGACGGTCATGGGTCGCCCCTCCTCCTCGAGGAGAAGAAGGGGTAGCCGGGGAATCAGTCATGCTTTGCATCGGACCAAGTCCGACCCCTGGGCCCTTGCCCGTTGTCCTGAAGGGACCAATAAACCCCTTAACTATTGGTAATCAACCTAACAGCAATAGCTAAGAGAGTGTAGCAGTTAAACGTTCTCTACCCCCCCAGTGGAAGCCTGGTTGCGTTCTCCAGTACCACAGAGGGATCGAGTTATGTGGGGGACACTTTCCTACCGCCGAACTTGCCGAAGCGAAGGACGGTAAGTCTATGCCCACCCCCCAGGCGAATACGGGAGCTCACAAGGGAACTCCGGTAGGCTCAGGGAAGTCACATGAAGATAAGAAGAGAAAACAGGGAGAGAAAAAGTGCGCCCAAAGGACGCCCCAGACTACTGGGCCTCACTACCCAGGGGTCAAAACCCGTAAGGGCTACCCTGGTGTAGAAGAGAGCTGCGGGTCTGAGGTGGGGTGCTATCTACGACTACAGACTATCTACGCCTCGTGCGACCTGTAAAATACAAGGCACTGAAGGTGCAGTCAAAGCACAAAGTGCTGCAAACTGTAAAGACAGATGTTATTTCTTTACGTTACTTTAAGAGAACTCAGGAACAACAGTGCCGAGCGAGACGAGAGGCCCCGGAAACCAGGGTAGCTCAAGTGGCACACGACTTTTTCTCTGTTGCTACTGCGTTAGAAAGGTGATCTGAGTCATTCAATGTCTCATACACGAGTGCTCCCGAGTAACGGCTTCGCAGGCTTTTTGTTGTCACAATTTCAAGGAGGAAGGTAGGCGCAGGTCCGTCGCGGGTGGCGCCATCTCTTATCACCCTGTTCCGTAGCAGCGGAGAGGAGAGACTATGGTATTTTGGTCCACTCTCGGGATGGCGGGTATATCGTATCACTACAATAATAATACTTATTGTTATTATCATTACTACTACTACTATCCTATTCTTATTATTATCAAAGAGTATAATCATTTAATTTTCATTATCAGTTTTTTATATTCCATCGTCAGTATGAGCACATAATCATCTCATTTTCATTATTAGTTTTTTTTTCATTAATATGAGCACAATCATAGTACTAGTAGTACTAGTTATGATAATAATAATAACAATAATAATAATGATAGTGATTATTACCATTATTATCACTATTATAATGATAAAATAATGAAAATGATAATGATAGTGATACTAACAATAAAAATGATAATTATTACAATAATAATAATGATAAGAATGATGATGATTCTATCAGTGATATCATATCAATAATTATAATATTTATAATAATAGTGACAATAAAAATAATTATGATAATAATAATAATAATAATAGTAATAATAATACTCATCATCAAAATGATGATGCTAACAACTATATCAATAATAGTAATAATGATATCCATGATAAAATGATAATAATAATAATAATAATAATAATAATAATAATAATAATAATAATAGGTAATAATGTTAGTAATAATGGAAATAAATATAAAAAAATATTGATAATCACAGGTATGATGAGTCATGATAGTGATTATAATAATAGTATTAATAATGATATGAACAAGAAGCACTCAGAGAGCGCATACCTATGCCAAGGCAACTGGGTCACTGGTGCAATAAAAATATTCACACTTGGAAGAATTAAATTATAATCACCTCTCTCAAGTACACTGGCGACGTCAGTAAACATAATCTTCCTGACGGAGGGGATGAAGGTATCTTGGCAAATGGGGTAACTGATGCATTCATACAAAAAATCCTGGATCCACCAAAATTTAATGGTATCTAAATTAGTATAAGATGCACCTCTGGTAATTTCATAAAAATCAGTTTATCTCTTTTTGAACTATTCTGCTTACCAACGA
>NC_091561.1:22449801-22452301 GCF_042767895.1 Penaeus vannamei | reverse complement strand
CGAACTCTCATAGGAAGGTCGTCTCCTTACTCCATGTTGTTTATGGCTGTTGGATGACATCCCTGAGAATGCGGCACAATTAGTATCTCTGCCATTTTTCTCACGTGACTTGCGGACGCTGGAGTATCTGGGTTCCCTCTCCTGTTCCTTTTTCCCTCGTCCCTCTGACTGATCCCTTACCGAGTGTCTGTCCTTTGGCCACCTTCGTGGATGGCTCTCTGAATAACTTGTTATTGGATGGGAGATGATTCTCCTCCTTCTCGGGCCACCTCCTTCCTCTCTTCCCCGAGGATGGTTGATGCCCTTGTATCTGTCGTCATCTTGTAAGATAATTTCAGCATCTTTCTCCAAAACTGTGTTTCCCGAAGCTTGTTCAAAATGCGCAGTCTCCCGGAACTTCCTATGTTCTCTGATATCGAGCTGAGAGAGCTTCATGGGCCCATAGCTCTTGTCTGTTCGGGTGTGTTGGTGTAAGGAGTAAAGCAGCGGTAGTGGCGTCATTGAATATCCACTGAAACCCTCCGGTATTTCTCTTACTCCCAAGTTGTCTATCACTCGACCACTCTTTGTTCGCCAGCTTGGAGTAGCATCCAGATCTTCAGATGAATTACTTTTCTTCGCTCCATCATTACAGGCCCTTCGATTTGCGTATCTGTGCTGAGTTAAACGGTCATCTGTTTCCACATTTCTTGACGGCTCTGAAGAGTCCTGCTTTATTCTGTGCCTCTTGCGACTTTTAGGTGTAAATGATATATCCACTCCCTTAGTATTTTTCTTCCTGCCTTCGTCGCATGGTCTCAATCTTGTATTCTGTTCTGTCAGTCTCATACGGTGGATATTTAACCTTTCGTCTTCTTCACATTTTTCGGCGACACTGTGAAGTATCGGTTCTGCTTCATGTATAATGTGTTTCCGAGCTATGTCCTTCTCATCGTGTCTCAAGGATGACCTACTCTCACTTGAGGGAAATTCCTCTGGTACAGTATAACTCTCTTTGGCACTCTCTTGGCAATCTTGTGGCGCTAGGCGATAAAGTCGACGGATAAGATCGTCTCTCTGGGCCTCAGCCTGTCGGAGTCTTAATCTTAGTTGTCTCTCGGAGTCCTGCCAAAGACGCCAGAGGTCTGCCTTGGTCACATGGCGGAGGTGATGAGAACTAACCCTTTCCCGGCCTGAAGATGTAAAGAAAACCTTAAATGTCTACTCTTACATATATCTAATCTACTAACTATAATTCCTTGATCTTAATCAAAGTGAACTATGCTTATTCAAAAGTATTTTAGAAATGCAAAACCAAATATCCATTAATACCAAAGAAAATATTGTGATGATATGCTTTTCCATAATCACACATTTTCAAATATTATGCATGTCACATTTTGGTAATACTAATTAAATAAGATGTCACATAATAACTTATCTTAGGCCATAAGCAATTTGAGATTTAGGAGTAGAATCATTATAACACCCACCTGGTGACAATGCAGCGACCAGCTGAAGTGAACCAGATGTCTTGAGCGCTGCCTGCTGGGACAGTGGCACTAGTCGTACACCCTCAAATCTCATCTCCCTTGACGTTTCTGCCTCAAAGTCATCCAGTGACCTGCTTGCCCAGCAAATATGACTGTCATCTTCACCTGGCGTGCCCAGAGTGTCTCCAGATGGAGGCAGCAGGGGGCTGGTGGTCAGAAGGGGAGGGGTAGTAACTTGATAATCTGAAGTGAGAGCACTTCCACGGTGGTGCAGACCATTCACAGCTCCACATCTTGCAAGCACTCTTGGGTCACTATGTATACTCTCTCGGCCGCTGGATGTGCCACTGCAAGGAAAACATCCACCATCGTTTATCTTACGATTCTGACCCCGGCATATGCTGTCCTGTCGCTGCAAACAATTAAGACATCCACCAGAGCCTTTCCGATGCGAACTTTCATTTTCATCTTGGCCTGTACTAGAACATATCTTGCAAGACGCTGAGGACGTCTGTTGAGCTTGGGTATCCTCCAATTGCTGATTTCGGTTGTTGGGTTCCAAAGTTTCCTCTGGCTCACTTACTCGTAGGATTAGGATTCCTGAGCCTGAGTCATGGTCCTTGTCCTCCTCCCAACATGCATGGGCATTACCTTCCTCTGATTCTGTGCTCTGTGGTGGCAACGATCGGTTGAACACAATGACGCTCTCCGAGTCCTCATGCGGGTCAAGTCCCGCCAAGTAGTCAGTGGTAATGGAGGCAAAGGGAGATGAAGCAGGCTGAAGGTTGTATTTGGAAAAAGGGCTGATGGGAGGCTGTGAAAACTGGGCAGGGGGTTTTATGGTGGTTGCAACACACTGAACTAAAGGATTTATACTAGAGTGTGGATACTGTTTAAGGTTATCACTGGGAAGTGGGCACTGGGCATGAACAGGGAGAGGCGCCAAAGTGGTGGTGGTGGCGCTCTGACTCGTAGGCTTAGATTCAGTAGAGACTAAGGTTGTATTGGCAATGGGAAGAACGTCGTCC
>NC_091561.1:22377301-22382301 GCF_042767895.1 Penaeus vannamei | reverse complement strand
TTCCTGCAGACCAACAGTTAAAATTATAACTACTATGTATAGCTTAGAGATATAGAAGCTGTTATGTTATGAAGCTGTGTGACAGTGGGGAGAACTACTTCCAGAGGAAATAATTGTAGTGACATTTGGTAGGCCTGCATCTTACCTTTGTCTATAAAACACCAGTGGATTATACATTCAGGGTCGAATTCATAAAAGGTGATTACGAGTTTTAAGTTCTGATGAATCAGTTTCAGGGTCTGCATTTAATTACTTCAGATCTGTAAATAGGTGGTACCAATAACGCTTGATCCAGCGTAAATGTTTAGGCCCTTTTGGGCGTCTAGCACGCCACTTTGTACTTGGTGGAATTCATTCAAAAGTATTTTAATTCAGTACCTTTCATGTTTCATCTACATAATTTTTGACTTTTTGATTTTTCTTGCCGATTTTGATGAAACTCACACCATTTTATTTAAACCCCTTCCCATTGCCTGTGGTCGATTTTTTCTCGAAATTGGCCGAACAGTTTTTGAATTATCAAAAAAACGATGAGACATTCAAAGTCATTTGATTTTTGCACAGAACTTCCCTATAGCCACAACTTGCTCGAGAGGGCTTTTTCGATTTCGACTTTTTGGTGATTTTTGGGTGATTTTTTTGAAGTAGGTGACTTCAAGAAAAAAGAGAAAGGTAAAATTTTTCTTACATTGACCACTTTTACAAGAAGCACAGGTAACAAGTTATGGATATTTTATTTTTCTACAAAATGAGCCATATGTTAATTTTGGACATAAATTGCGCCCGTGAGGATTTGCTCCTCCCCCCCAAAGGTGGTGTACATTTTTCGGTTTCCTTATCTTTTCATGATTATTTTCATATTAACAAAACAAGGTATAAGAGTAGCCTTATTAGACCATAATCCTCTATCATCTTTCGGACATTGCCAGCACCTAACGGTTTCTCAAAATCTTACGTAGAGTGGAGAGTGGTGGCAGTGACCTTGGGTGTCTATAGGCCTACATTCACCATTTAAATAAAATTTTCAAAAATCCAAGAAAAATACAGCCATTCTGATTTCATGTCTAAATAGAACTATTATACTACTATTGTATGCATTTTTGTGAAGTCAACCTTACTTTTGTTTGTGTGAATATCTTCCGAAACCCACTATCTCAACACCCTAAAAAGGGATACTGAAAATTTATATCACTTTTAGAAGAAGCACATGACATTATACCAATTCCTTATTGCAGCATGTAATAGATCTACTATTCAGCTACAAAATGAGCTATGATATGTTAAAATCGGACTGAAAATGAGTGTGCTGTGCATAAAAGTTTGAAGGACCTCAACATCGCGATCTTTCTCCTTTTCATTATGTTTACATTTTACATCACAAATCATGTACGAAATACTTGTATTTGATATAAATATCTATTATTTACCTATTATTGTTACTCTAATGGGATTTTACAACGTCTAATATTGTAAAAAAAAATAACTGTACTCCAGTCGGACGGGAATGATACGTGTCCTTTTCTCAGCGCGGCTGGGGTGTCATGTACGATGAAATCGTCTCTTTGCATCTGCGGAATATTGGTTTTTAACTCTGCAGGGTCACGTGGCCAATTTTCATACTCAGACCCCATGCAGTACACTCCATGACCTCACACGAAGAGGTCGTGTGGTGCCCTGCTCTGGTACCCTCGCCCCTTATACAGGGATCTCTGGTGTCATGTACGAGGAAGTTGTACAAGTTCATAAATCTTTTGATGCGCATGTACCTCGCAATTGAAACGTCATGAGAGTAGTGATGTGATCATGTTTATGTTTGAAATTCAATTAAATTCATTCCTCCACCTAGTGCCAAGTACTGTGTTAGTGACCATTGGAACCGAGTGCCTCGTTGTCCCGAGCGCCATAAATCACCTGTCATGAGGCGGGCAAGCCAAGCGCGTTAGGCGCCGCGGTCACCACCCCACGATGGGGGAAAACCGCAAAGTAAACACTGAGGGGGAGGACTCGCGGGATAACTGTCCCACCCTTCCCACAGCTGAAAAGTGCGCTTCAGCCTGTAATTCAGTGGACAGGCCCGCTGAACCCATCGCCACGCAAGGGGCACGAAATGACGGTGATTCCGTCGCCCAGGTGGGTGACCCTGACGCTGACCAAGGAGGTGACAGCTTCACATTAGTGTCCTTGCAGTGCTGCAGGGCGAGAGCCTACTGCAGATTCACCGAGCTTTGTCCTATCCTGCTTCAGGTGTGGGAAAACAGGTGTGACTGCCTGGCACTGGGGGTGCACAGCCCTCCCTGCCCTGGCACCTCCCACCCCCCCTCCTGTGGCCGCAGCACCGACCGCGAATGACCAGTGCGGCCCTCCCTGCCCTGGCCCCTCCCCCCCACCCCCTGTGGCCCCGGCACCGACCGCAAATGACCAGCGCGGCCCTCCTAGCCCAACCCGCGGCCAGCGTGCCGGGGGAGTGCCCAACTGTGCCGTGTGTAACGCCACCAGCCGCAGAGACTTCCCGCGGCTACCGGCGAGTGGGGATGCAGAGGTCGCCGAACTACGCGACACAGTTGCGTTGTTGACGGAGCAGGTGAACAAGATGATGCTAATCATCACGGAGCTCATGACCGCGACCCCCCCCCCCCCGCCCCTGGGCGCCAGCCGAGGCGGCCGTCCCTCACCCTCGGGCAGGGATGACCACAGGCCTGGCCGGGGAATCTCCCGCACAACCATGTGGAAGAAATGACGTTACGCCAGCTAACCAGAGTGACATAAATGTGGTGGAGCTTTTAAAGGAAATCAATGCTCTGAGACAATAAAACAACAACTTGAGACTGGACAAGGAAAAATGAAAAGGGACTGTCATTGCCGACATACTAGTGCTGCCATTAGTGTTAAAGTAACGAATGAGCAGATTCGATGTCAGGACACCAGTGCTGATAATCAGAGTGGGCGTGCCAGCACTGACAGCAGCGACAACTATACCACGATCCCTGCGACACCGAGTCAGACGAGGAGTCCAGTGACATCACCAGCCCCCCAGGTACACCCGGCACAACCGAGGGGACTGTGCTAAAAAGTGGGACAAAGCTAAGACCTACTCTTTGACATGGTTAAAAGTACTTCTAAGCTTAGGACAATCATCTGTAATAGAATCTACATTTTTCATGAAGTTATATATTTCTTATGTGAACCTAAATTCCGTAATATTAATGGAAATAAGTGCATAAAGTACAGATAACATACCAATACACTACTCACATATGGATAGGCGCATAATTAAATTCATATCATGAAATATGCGTAGTATTAAGCCTAGGCTGAGTGACCTAGAGTTTTATATTCGTAAATATAATATTGATGTGATTTGCGTGCAAGAACCTTTTAATGCTGCTGCTAAGATGAAAATTGCACCTTCAATTAAGGGATATCATTCATGTGTGAATACAGCCATAACTGGATTGTTGACATATGTGAAAGTAATGCTGCCTCATAAATTAGTTTAAAAATTCGAGAACACTGATGTTCAATTTCATCATTTAAAAATTCAGAAGGCCTCTGGGTATTTCTCACAATATAATATATATGCCAGATCGTCAAAATTTCTGGCTAGTTCTTTACCCAATTTTCACAACCAAGGTACGTTATGCATGGGCGACCTTAATGCAAGGCACCCACACTTTGGAGACAGCCAGCATAACAGTAATGTGGAAGAATTCAAACATTTCATTAATAGTCGATCACTGACACAGAAGTAGAAACTCATTTGGGAAGTGGCAGGTTAGATTACGTATTTGGCAAAAATCTAGTTCATAGTAATGTCTGTACTTGACTGGTAAGAGAATTAGTGACCACTTTGCAATCCGAACTGACTATACTGTTAACAGCAACTCAGACCCTAAAACACCTAGGCTTAGAATAATCATCCCACCGGGCCTGGAGCATCACTTCAAAGCACGTGTCTTTGATTGGTACAACACATATGAAATAATAGAAAATTTCTCTCAGTATTTAATCAAAGTTGTCACTGACAACAATAACACATAGGTCTGTTCACGAAAACTCTCGAAGAAAAAGAGCCCCCAAGCCCCCCATGCTCCGAGGTGAATCAATGACCCAAGTCTAGCCAAGGAACATAGACGAGTTCAGGAGCTTGCCAATTGCTATAAAGACAACAAGACGTCGGACAATCTTATGCAGTTTCTTAAAGCCAATAAAGAATTCAGAGAACTAAAAACTGAGATTCGTAGTAAACACTGGGAATAATTTTTGCAAAGCATCAATAGTCAAACTTCCATAGCTGATTTATGGAGAAAGATTAATAGGCTGACAGGTAAAGCTCCCACAACACCGCAGTTTAACAGCCCACAAGAACAGGCTAATATGCTGCTGGAGCAGTGGGCCGAAAACTCTCAGCTGAGCTCACTTCCACACGGAATAAGAGATCAACTCGACATGTCGAAAAAATAGAAAATTCAATATAGCAGTAGCCTGTGCTGCTATTGACCCATCCGACTTTGCCGAAATAACCGAGAGGGAACTGAGAAATGCCCTTGCGAAAGGCAAGGCAACAGCCCCTGGCGAGGATGGCATTACTTACAGGGTTCTTCGCCTCATTGCTCAGGTGCCAGGCAACCCACGCTTACACCTGTATGGACTATGCCTATCACAAGGAATCCTCCTATGCTCCTGGACTAAAAGTTTAATCATCCCTATACCCAAATCCAACACTGACAAATACAGACCAATTTCCTTATCCTCATGTCTGTGTAAAGTACTTGAGAGAATAATTCTGAACAGACTCATATACTGTATACATGCTAAGTTATCCCCCAGACTCTATGAATTTCTCCCAGGATGTAGCAGTCAGCATTGTTTTGCAGAGTACTTAATAAACTCAATACCAGGCATGCAAACTGTATTTCTTGATCTTCAATCTGCCTTTGATATTGCAAACAGAGAAAAAATCCTTGAGCAACTAGCTAGCTTTAGTATTCATGGAAAACTGT
>NC_091561.1:22351752-22354252 GCF_042767895.1 Penaeus vannamei | reverse complement strand
TAATTATCATTGTCATTATGATTATAATCATTGTCATTACTATTTCTAAAATTATCATTATTGTTATTATATTTATATAGATAGTTATAATGATAAAATTAGCAATAATTATTATCATAATTATTATAACTTTAATAATGATAATAATAATATAATAATGATGATAATGACTATAATGATAATAATCATGAAAATAATATCAGAAATGATAATGATAATTATTATTCATTTCATTTACAATGAAATAATGACCATAAGTAATAAAATCTCTTAAGTCGTAAAAAAAGGAAAATCTAGCGTAGCCTTTTGAGAGAAATTTCGAAAAAACACCCTTTTCACTTTTTAATGGATATTATGAGGATTTTAACATTAATTCAGGTAATTTTGATTGTTTTCATGATACTCCTATATTATTTGACAATAATGATGATAATTATCATGATAATGACAATGATAATGACAATAATGATAAAATCATAATTATAATGATATTTTTTATAAATAACGCAATAATTAACTCGATTCCAATTATTTTCATACTAATAATGGCAATAGAAATATCATTATCATTGTCATTATAATTATTATTATTGTCATTATTATATCTAAAATTATCATTATTGCTATTATCAATAGTTATAATGATATAAATAGCAATAATCATTAGCATAATAATCATTATAACTGAAATAATGATTATTATAATCATAACCATGATGATAATGACTATAATGATAATCATGAAAATAATGACAGCAATGATAATGATGATAATAATTATTATTCAGTCCATTGATAATGAAATAAAGGCTAGGAGTGATAAAATCCCATAAGTCGAAAAACACGGCAAAATCTAGCGTATTACAGCCTTTTCAGAGAAACCGAAAAAAAACCCTTTTCACTTTTTAATGGTAATTATGAGGATTTTATCATTTATTCAGGTAATTATAAGGATTTTCATGATAAATCCTTTATTATTGACAATAATGATGATAATTGTGATGATAATGAAAATATTGACAATAATTATGATACAATAATTATAATTTTCATAATTACTGCAATAATAAACTCTTTTCATACTAATAATGGCAATAGAAATAATAAGAATAACATTATCATTGTCATTATAATCATTATTTTTGTCATTGTTATTTCTAAAATTATCATTATTTCTATTATCATTATATGAAGTTATGATGATAAAAATAGCAATAATAATTAGCATAATAATTATTATTAATGCAATAATGATAATAATGATAATCATGATGGTAATGACTATAATGATAATGATCATGAAAATAATGACAATATTCATAATGATAATAATTATTATTCAGTCCATTTATAATGAAATAAAGGCCAGAAGTAATAAAAGTCGAAAAAAACTGCAAAAACTAGCTTATATCAGCCTTTTCAGGGAAACATTGAAAAAATACCTATTTAATAAGAGGAATTTAACATTAATTCAGGGAATTATGATGATTTTCATGATAATTCTTTTATTATTGATAATGATGATAATGATGATAATTATGAGAATCATTATTGCTATTATCATCATATAAATAGTTATAATGATAAAAATAGCAATAATAATTAGCATAATAATTATTATAACTGCAATAATGATGATAATAATAATGATAATCAAGATGTTAATGATTATAATGATAAGAATCAAGAAAATAATGACAGTAATGATAATGATAATAATTATCTTTTAGTCCATTTATAATTTAATAAAAGCCAGAAGAAATAAAATACCGAAGTCGAAAAAACTACAAAATCTAGCGTATTACAGCTTTTTGAGAGAAACGTCGAAAACACCTTTTTTCGCTTTTTAATGGTAATTATGAGGATATTAACATTTATTCCTGTAATTATGATGATTTCATGATAATTCCTTTATCATTGACAATAATGATGAGAATTATGATAATGACAATAATAATGATAAAATCATAATTATAATGATAATTTTCATAATTACTGCAATAATAACAATATTCCCATAAATTTCATACTAATAATGGCAATAGAAATAATAATATCCTTATCATTGTCATTATAATTATTATTATAGTCATTATTTCTAAAATTATCATTATTGCTATTATTATATAAATAGTTATGATAAAAAAATAGTAATAACAATTAGCAAAATAATGATTACATCTGCAATAATGATGATAATAATAATGATAATCATGATGATAATGACTATAATGATAATAATCATGAAAATAATGACAGTAATGATAATATTGATAATCATTATGCAGTCCAGTTATAATGGAGTAAAGGCGAGAAGTAATAAAATCCAAAAAGTCGAAAATGGCACATTCTAAGGTATTACAGCCTTTTGAAAGAAACGTCGAAAAAAAAAATTAGCTTTTTAATTCTAATTATGAGGATTTAACATTAATTCAGGTAATTATGATGATTTTCATGATAAATCCTTTATTGTTGACAATAATGATAATTATGATAATGA
>NC_091561.1:22331752-22339252 GCF_042767895.1 Penaeus vannamei | reverse complement strand
CAAATTTGACCAGGAGACTCCAAATTTCGTTTTCTCACATAACCTTGATCGTAAATCAGTGTAAGCCAGGATAGGTTACATTAGCTGCAATTTGGTGAGGTTAGGTTAGGTTAGGTTAGGTTAGGTTAGGGTAGGTTAGGTTAGGTTAGGTTAGGCTAAAATTTGACCAGGAGACTCCAAATTTCGTTTTCTCACATAAACTTGATCGTAAATCAGTTTAATCCAGGATAGGTTACATAAGCTGCAATTTGTTGAGGTTACGTTAGGTTAGGTTAGGTTAGGTTAGGCTCAATTTTTACCAGGAGACTCCAAATTTCGTTTTCTCACATAAACTTGATCGTAAATCAATTTAATCCAGGATAGATTACATAAGCTGCAATTTGGTGAGGTTAGGTTAGGTTGCGTTAGGTTAGGTTAGGTTAGGTTAGGTTAGGTTAGGTTAGGCTCAAATTTGACCAGGAGACTCCAAATTTCGTTTTCTCACATGAACTTGATCGTAAATCAGTTTAATCCAGGATAGGTTACATTAGCTGCAATTTGGTGAGGTTAGGTTAGGTTACGTTAGGTTAGGTTAGGTTAGGTTAGGCTCAAATTTGACCAGGAGACTCCAAATTTCGTTTTCTCACATAAACTTGATCGTAAATCAGTTTATTCGATGATAGGTTACATTAGCAGAAATTTGGTGAGGTTAGATTACGTTACGTTAGGTTAGGTTAGGTTAGGTTAGGTTAATTTTGTTAGGCTGAAATTTGACCAGGAGACTCCAAATTTCGTTTTCTCACATAAACTTGATCGTAAATCAGTGTAAGCCAGGATAGGTTACATTAGCTGCAATTTGGTGAGGTTAGGTTAGGTTAGGTTAGGGTAGGATAGGTTAGGTTAGGTTAGGCTCAAATTAGACCAGGAGACTCCAAATATCGTTTTCTCACATAAACTTGATCGTAAATCAGTTTAATACAGGATAGGTTACATTAGCTGCAATTTGTTGAGGTTAGGTTAGGTTACGTTAGGTTAGGTTAGGTTAGGTTAGGCTCAATTTAGACCAAGAGACTCCAAATTTCGTTTTCTCACATAAACTTGATTGTATATCAGTTAAATCCAGGATAGGTTACATTAGCTGCAATTTGGTGGGGTTAGGTTAGGTTAGGTTAGGTTACGTTAGGCTCAAATTTGACCAGGAGAATCATAATTTCGTTTTCTCACATAAAATTGATCGTAAATCAGTTTAATCCAGGGTAGGTTACATTAGCTGCAATTTGGTGAAGTTAGGTTTGGTTACTTTAGGTTATGTTATGTTAGGTTACGTTAGGTTTGGTTAGGTTAGGTTTGGCTCAAATTTGACCAGGAGACTCCAAATTTCGTTTTCTCACATAAACTTGATCCTAAATCATTTTAATCCAGGATAGGTTACATTACCTGCAATTTGGTGAGGTTAGGTTAGTTTACGTTAGGTTAGGTTAGGTTAGGTAAGGTTAGGTTAGGCTCAAATTACCAGGAGACTCCAAATTTCGTTTTCTCACAAAACTTGACTGTAAATCAGTTTAATCCAGGATAGGTTACATTAGCTGCAATTTGGAGAGGTTAGGTTAGGTTAGGTTAGGTTAGGCTCAAATTTGACCAGGAGACTCCAAATTTCGTTTTCTCACATAAACTTGATCGTAAATCAGTTTAATCCAGGATAGATTGCAATAGCTGCAATTTGGTGAGGTTAGTTTAGGTTACGTTAGGTTAGGTTAGGTTAGGTTAGGCTCAAATTTGACCAGGAGACTCCAAATTTCGTTTTCTCACATAAACTTGATCGTAAATCAGTTTAATCCAGGATACGTTACATTAGCTGCAATTTGGTGAGGTTAGGTTAGGTTACGTTAAGTTAGGTTAGGTTCGGTTAGGCTCAAATTTGACCAGGAGACTCTAAATTTCTTTTTTTCACATAAACCCTATCGGAAATCAGTTTAATCCAGGATAGGTTTCATTAGCTGCAATTTGTTGAGGTTAGGTTAGGTTATGTTATGTAAGGTTAGGTTAGGTTAGGCTCAAATTTGATCAGGAGACTCCAAATTACGTTTTCTCACATAAACTTGATCGTAAATAAGTTTAATACAGGATAGGTTACTTGAGTTGCAATTTGGTGACGCTAGGTTAGGTTACGTTAGGTTAGGTTAGGTTAGGGTAGGTTAGGCTCAAATTTGACCAGGAGACTCCAAATTTCGTTTTCTCACATAAACTCTATCGTAAATCAGTTTAATCCAGGATAGGTTACATTAGCAGCAATTATTTGAGGTTAGATTAGGTTACGTTAGATTAGGTTAGGTTAGGTTATGTTAGGCTCAAATTTGACCAGGAGACTCCAAATTTCGTTTTCTCACATAAACTTGATCGTAAATCAGTTTAATCCAGGATAGATTGCATTAGCTGCAATTTGGTGAGGTTAGGTTAGGTTACGTTAGGTTAGGTTAGGTAAGGTTAGGCTCAAATTTGACCAGGAGACTCCAAATTTCGTTTTCTCACATAAACTTGATCGTAAATCAGTTTAATCCAGGATACGTTACATTAGCTGCAATTTGGTGAGGTTAGGTTAGGTTACGTTAAGTTAGGTTAGGTTCGGTTAGGCTCAAATTTGACCAGGAGACTCTAAATTTCGTTTTTTCACATAAACTTGATCGTAAATCAGTTTAATCCAGGATAGGTTTCATTAGCTGCAATTTGTTGAGGTTAGGTTAGGTTACGTTAGGTTAGGTTAGGTTAGGTTAGGCTCAAATTTGACCAGCAGACTCCAAATTACGTTTTCTCACATAAACTTGATCGTAAATAAGTTTAATACAGGATAGGTTACTTGAGTTGCAATTTGGTGACGCTAGGTTAGGTTACGTTAGTTTAGGTTAGGTTAGGGTAGGTTAGGCTCAAATTTGACCAGGAGACTCCAAATTTCGTTTTCTCACATAAACTCTATCGTAAATCAGTTTAATCCAGGATAGGTTACATAAGCAGCAATTTGGTGAGGTTAGATTAGGTTACGTTAGGTTAGGTTAGGTTAGGTTAGGTTAGGCTCAAATTTGACCAGGAGACTCCAAATTTCGTTTTCTCATAAACTTGATCGTAAATCAGTTTAATCCAGGTATAGGTTACATTAGCTGCAATTTGGTGAGGTTAGGTTAGGTTACGTTAGTTTCAGATCGGTTAGGTTAGGTTAGGTTAGGTTACGTTAGGCTCAAATTTGACCAGGAGACTCCAAATTTCGTTTTCTCACATCAACTTGATCGTAAATGAGTTGAATGCAGGATAGGTTACATTAGCTGCAATTTGGTGAAGTTAGGTTAGGTTAGGTTATGATATGTTAATTTAGGTTAGGTTAGGTTAGGTTACGTAAGGCTCAAATTTGACCAGGAGACTCCAAATTTCGTTTTCTCACATAAAATTGATCGTAAATCAGTTTAATCCAGGATAGGTTACATTAGCTGCAATTTGGTGAGGTTAGATAAGGTTACGTTAGGTTAGGTTAGGTTAGGTTTGGTTAGGTTAGGTTAGGCTCAGATTTGACCAGGAGACTCCAAATTTCATTTTCTCACATAAACTTGATTGTAAATCAGTTTAATTCAGGATAGGTTACATTAGCTGCAATTTGGTGAGGTTAGGTTTGGTTACGTTAGGTTAGGTTAGGTTAGGCTGAAATTTGACCAGGAGACTCTAAATTTCGTTTTCTCACATAAACTTGATCGTAAATCAGTTTGATCCAGGATAGGTTACATTAGCTGCAATTTGGAGAGGTTAGGTTAGGTTAGGTTAGGTTAGGTTAGGTTAGGTTAGATTAGGCTCAAATTTGACCAGGAGACTCCAAATTTCGTTTTCTCACATAAACTTGATCGTAATTCAGTTTAATCGTGGATAGGTTGCAATAGCTCCAATTTGGTGAGGTTAGGTTAGGTTACGTTAGGTTAGGTTAGGTTAGGTTAGGTTTGGTTAGGTTAGGCTCAAATTTGACTAGGAGACTCCAATTTTCGCTTTCTCACATAAACTTGATCGTAAATCAGTTTAATCCAGGATAGGTTACATTAGCTGCAATTTGGTGAGGTTAGGTTAGGTTACGTTAGGTTCGGTTCCGTTAGGTTAGGTTAGGCTCAAATTTGACCTGGAGACTCAAAATTTCGTTTTCTCACATAAACTTGATCGTAATTCAGTTTAATACAGGATAGGTTACATTAGCTGATATTTGGTGAGGTCAGGTTAGGTTACTTTAGGTTAGGTTAGGTTAGGTTAGGTTAGGTTAGGCTCAAATTTGACCAGGAGACTCCAAATATCGTTTTCTCACATAAACTTGATCGTAAATCAGTTTAATCCAGGATGGGTTATATTAGCTGCAATTTGGTGAGATTAGGTTTGGTTAGGTTAGGTTACGTTAGGTTAGGCTTAAATTTGAGCAGGAGACTCCAAATATCGTTTTCTCACATAAACTTGATCGTAAATCAGTTTAATCCAGGATAGGTTACATTAGCTGCAATTTGGTGAGGTTAGGTTAGGTTACGTTAGGTTAGGTTAGGTTAGGTTAGGTTAGGTTAGGGTAGGTTAGGTTAGGTAACGTTAGGCTCAAATTTGACCAGGAGACTCCAAATTTCGTTTTCTCACATAAACTTGATCGTAAATCAGTTTAATCCAGAATAGGTTACATTAGCTGCAATTTGGTGAGGTTAGGTTAGGTTAGGTTAGGTTAGGTTAGGTTTAGCTCAAATTTGGCCAGGAGACTACAAATTTCGTTTTCTCACATAAACTTGATCGTAAATCAGTTTAATCCAGGATAGGTTACATTAGCTGCAATTTGGTGAGGTTAGGTTAGGTTAAGTTAGGTTAGTTTAGGCTCAAATTTGACCAGGAGACTCCAATTTTCGTTTTGTCTCATAAACTTGATCGTAAATCACTTTAATCCACGATAGGTTACATTAGCTGCAATTTGGTGAGGATAGGTTAAGTTACGTTAGGTTAGGTTAGGCTCAAATTTGACAAGGAGATTCCAAATTTCGTTTTCTCACATAAACTTGATCGTAAATCAGTTTAATCCAGGATAGGTTACATTAGCTGCAATATGGTGAGGTTAGGTTAATTTGGTTAGGCTCAGATTTGACCAGGATACTCAAAATTTCGTTCTCTCACATAAACTTGATCGTAAATCAGTTTAATCCAGGATAGGTTACATTAGCTGTAATTTGGTGAGGTTAGGTTAGTTTACGTTAGGTTAGGTTAAGTTAGGTTAGGCTCAAATTTGACTAGGAGACTCCAAATTTCGTTTTCTAACATAAACTTGATATTAAATCAGTTTAATCCAGGATAGGTTACATTAGCTGCAATTTGGTGAGGTTAGGTAAGGTTAGGTTGGTTAGGTTAAGTTAGGTTAGGGTAGGTTAGGTTAGGTTCAAATTTTACCAGGAGACTCCAAATTTCGTTTTCTCACATAAACTTGATCGTAAATCAGTTTAATCCAGGATAGGTTACATTAGCTGCAATTTGGTGAGGTTAGGTTAGGTTAGGTTTGGTTACGTTAGGTTAGGTTAGGTTAGGTTAGGTTAGGTTAGGCTCAAATTTGACCAGGAGACTCCAATTTTCGTTTTCTCACATAAACTTGATCGTAAATCAGTTTAATCCAGGATAGGTTATATTAGCTGTAAATTTGTGAGGTTAAGTTAGGTTAGGTTAGGTTAGTTTAGGTTAGGTTAGGCTCAAATTTGACCAGGAGATTCCAAATTTCGTTTTCTCACATAAACTTGATCCTAAATCAGTTTAATCCAGGATATGTTACATTACTTGCAATGTGGTGAGGTTAGGTTAGGTTACGTTAGGTTAGGTTAGGTTAATTTGGTTAGGCTCAAATTTTACCAGGAGACTCCAAATTACGTTTTCTCACATAAACTTGATCGTAAATCAGTTTAATCCTGGATAGGTTACATTAGCTACAATTTGGTGAGGTTAGGTTAGGTTACGTTAGGTTAGGTTAGGTTAGCTTAGGTTAGGTTAGGTTAGGCTCAAATTTGACCAGGTGACTCCAAATTTCGTTTTCTCACATAAACTTGATCGTATATCAGTTTAATCCAGGATAGGTTACATTAGCTACAATATGGTGAGGTTAGGTTAGGTTAGGCTATGTTAGGTTAAGCTCAAATTTTACCAGGAGACTCCTAATTTCGTTTTCTCACATATACCTGATCGTAAATCAGTTTAATCCAGGATAGGTTACATTAGCTGCAATTTGGTGAGGTTAGGTTAGGGTACGTAAGGTTAGGTTAGGTTAGGCTCAAATTTGACCAGGAGACTCCAAATTTCCTTTTCTCACATAAACTTGATCGTAAATCAATTTAATCCAGGATAGGTTACATTACCTGTAATTTGGTGAGGTTAGGTTAGTTTAGGTTAGGTTAGGTTAGGCTCCAAATTGAACACTAGACTCCAAATTTCCTTTTCTCCCATAAACTTGATCGTAAATCAGTTTAATCCAGGATAGGTTATATTAGCTACAATTTGGTGAGGCTATGTTAGGTTACATTAGGTTCGATTAGGTTAGGTTAGGTAAAGTTAGGTTAGGCTCAAATTTGACCAGGAGACTCGAACTTTCGTTTTCTCACATAAACTTGATCGTAAATCAATATAAGCCAGGATAGGTTAGGTTAGGTTGCATTAGGTTAGGTTAGGTTAGTTTAGGTTAGGGTCAAATTTGACCAGGAGACTCCAAATTTCGTTTTCTCACATAAACGATCGTAAATCAGTTTAATCCAGGATAGGTTACATTTGCCTCAATTTAGTGAGTTTAGTTTAGGTTACGTTAGGTTAGGCTGAAATTTGACCAGGAGACTCCAAATTTCGTTTTCTCAGATAAACTTGATCGTAATACAGCTTAATCCAGGATAGGTTACATTAGCTGCAATTTGGTGAGTGTAGGTTAAGTTACGTTAGGTGAGGTTAGGTTAGGTTACGTTACATCATCATCATCATGGGGGCTGACGCCGCCGGGGGCGCATAGCCTTATCCACCCTTCGCTTCCATCTACGAGGATCCCTCATGGGTAGACGCCAGGCAGGGACTCGGCCCATCTCTAGTTCTTCACGGCAGGTTTGGTCGATCTGCCCAAGCCATGACTTCCTCGGTCGTCCCACAGGCCTCCTCCATCCAGGGGTGTTTCGAATAGAGACGACCTGATGGGCAGGATCATCCTGAGGAAAGCGAGCCAGGTGGCCGTATAGCCTGAGTTGGCGATCACGGGTCGTGCAGATAACAGGGCTTTTGCCAGTCTCACGGTGCAACCGTTGGTTGGACACATGGTCCCGCCAACAGTACCCCATGATTTGGCGCAAGGACCTATTGCAAAAGGCTTCAAGACGAGCCTCCAAGGCACAGGATAATGTCCAGGTTTCGCTATCGTATAGCAAAATTGGCATTATCAGGGCCTTGAAAACCCGTAGCTTGGTCGAAAATCCGTAGTCTTGGTTACGTTACGTTAGGCTCAATTTTGACCAGGAGACT
>NC_091561.1:22313764-22321264 GCF_042767895.1 Penaeus vannamei | reverse complement strand
CAAAAAGCTGTAATACGCTAGATTTTGGCGTTTTTTTTCGACTTTTGGGATTTTATTACTTCTGGCCTTTAATTCATTGTAAATGGGCTGAATGATAATTATTATTATCATTACTGTCATCATTTTTATGATTATTATCATTATTCTCATTATCATCATCATTATCATTATTATTGCAATTATAATAATTATTTTGTTAATTATTCTTGCTATTTTTATCATTATAACTATTTATATAATGATAATAGCAATAATGATAATCTCAGAAATAATAACGACAATGATAATAATTATAATGACAATGATAATGATATTATTATTTCTATTGCCATTATTAGTATGAAAATTATTGGAATAGAGCTAATTATTGTTATTATTACAGTAATTATCAAGTTTATCATTATAATTATAATTTTATCATTATTATCATTATTATTGTCATTATCATTGTCAATATCATCATAATCATTATCATTATTATCAATAATAAAGGTATTATCATGGAAATCATCATAATTACCTGAATTAATTGTACAATCCTCATAATTACCTGAATTACTGGTAAAATCCTCATAATTACCATGAAAAAGCGAAAAGGGTTTTTCGACGTTTCTCTCAAAAATCTGATCGACTTTTGGGATTTTATTACTTCTGGTCTTCATTTTATCATAAATGGACTGAATGATAATTATTATCATCATTATTATCATTACTGTCATCATTTTTATGATTATCATTATAGTAAGTATCATTATGATTATCATTATTATTATCATCACTATTGCATAATCATTATGCTAATTATTATTGCTATTTTTATCATTATAACTATTTATTTATGATAATATCAATAATGATAATCTTAGAAATAATAAAGACAATTATAATAAATATAATAACAATGATAATGATATTATTTCTATTGCCATTATTAGTATCCAAATTATTGGAATAGAGTTAATTATTGTTATTTTTGCAGTAATTATCATGATTATCATTATAATTATGATTTTATCATTATCATCATTATTATTGTCATTATCATTGTCATTATCACCATAATTATCATCATTATTGTGAATAATAAAGGATTTATCAAGGAAATCATCATAATTACCTGAATTAATATTAAAATCCTCATAATTACAATTAAAAAGCGAAAAGTGTTTTTTCCGACGGCTAGATTTTCCCGTTTTTTCGACTTTTAGGATTTTATTAATTCTGGCCTTTATTTCATTATCAATAATCTAAATGATAATTATTATTATTATCGTTAGTCATCATTTTAATGATTATTATCATTATAGTCATCATCATGATTATTATTATTATTATCATTATTGCAGTTATAATAATTATTATGCTAATTATTATTGCTATTTTTATTATTATAACTAATAATTATTATAATTATTAAAAAATCATTATGCTAATTATTATTATTTTTTTATTATTATAACTAATAATAATTATACTATTTATTTTTGTTTTTTTTTCATTATAACTAATAATAATCATACTAATTATCATTGCTATTTTTATCATTATAAATATTCATATAATGATAATAGCAATAATGATAATCTTAGAAATAATAATGACAATAATAATAATTAAAATGACAATGATATTGATATTCTTATTAATATTGCCATTATTAATATGAAAATCATTGGAATAGAGTTAATCATTGCTATTAATGCGGTAATTATCAAGATTATCATTATAATTATGATCTTATTATTATCATTATTATTGTCATTATCATTGTAATTATCATCATAATTATCATTATTGTAAATAATAAAGGCATTATCATGGAAGTCATTATAATTACCTGAAATAATGTTAAAATCCTCATAATTACCATTAAGAAACAAAAAGGGTTTTTCGACGTTTCTCTAAAAAGACTTCGACTTTTGGGATTTTATTTCTTCTGGCCTTTATTTAATTATAAATGGACTGAATGAAAATTATTATCATCTTTATTATCATTACTGTCATCATTTTTATGATTATTATCATTATAGTCATTATCATCATGATTGCAGTTATAATTATTATGCTAATTATTATTGCTATTTTTATCATTATAACTATTAATATAATGATAATAGCAATAATGATAATCTTAGAAATAATAATGACAGTAATAATAATTATAATGACAATGATAATGATATTATTATTGGTATTGCCATTATTAGTATGAAAATTATTGGAATAGAGTTAGTTATTGCTATTATTGCAGTAATCATGAAGATTATCATTATAATTATGATTTTATCATTATTATTGTCATTATCATTGTCATTATACTTGTCATTATCATCATTATTGTCAATAATAAAGGAATTATCATGGAAATAATCATAATTACATGAATTAATGTTAAAATCCTCATAATTACCATTAAAAAGCGAAAAAAGGTTTTTTTTCGACGTTTCTCTCAAAAGGCCTTTTGAGAGAAACGTTGAAATTATAATGATGATAATTAGAATGATAACCTTGATAATTACTGCAATAATAGCAATAACTAACTCTATTCCAATAATTTTCATACTAATAATGGCAATAGAAATAATATTATCATTGTCATTATGATTATTATTATTGTCATTATTATTTTTAAGATTATCATTATTCCTATTATCATTATATAAATAGTTATAATGATAAAAATAGCAATAATAATTAGTATAATTATTATTAGTTATAATGATATAAATAGCAATAATAATTAGCATAATAATCATTATAACTGTAATAATGATGATAATAATGATAATCATGATGATAAAACTATACTGATTAATCATAAAAATGATGACAGTAATGATAATGATGATAATAATTATCATTTAGTCCATTCATAATTAAATAAAGGCCAAAATTAATAAAATTCCAAAAGTCGAAAAAATGGCAAATTCTAGCCTTTTGAGAGAAACGTCGAAAAAAACCTTTTCGCTTTTTAATGATAATTATGAGGATTTTAACATTAATTCAGGTAATTATGATGACTTCCATGATAACTCCTTTATTGTTGATAATAATGATAATGATTATGATGATAATGATAATGACAATAATAATGATAATAATGATAAAATTATAATTATAATGATAAACTTGATAATTACTGCAATAATAACAATAATTAGCTCTATTCCAATAATTTTCATACTAATAATCGCAATAGAAATAATATCATTATCAATGTCTTTATAATTATTATTATTGTCGTTAATATTTCTAAGATTATCATTATTGCTATTATCATTATATAAATAGTTATAATGATAGAAATAGAAATATTAATTAGCATGATAATTATTATAACTGCAATAATGATGATAATGATAATCAAGATGATAATGACTATAATGATAATAATCATAAAAATGAAGGGAGTAATGAAAATGATAATTTTCATTGTCCATTTACAATGAAATAAATGCCAATAGTGAAGAAAAATCCCAAAAGTCGAAAAACGGCGAAATCTAGCGTATTACAGCCTTCTGAGAGAAACGTCGAAAAAAAAACTTTTTCGCTTTTTAATGGTAATCATAAGGATTTTAACATTAATTAAGGTAATTATGATGATTTTCATGATAATTCATTTATTGTTGACAATAATGATAATTACGATGATAATGACAATGATAATGACAAAAATAATATTAATGATAAAATCATAATTATAATGATAATCTTGATAATCATTGCAATAATAGCAATAGTTAACTATTCCAATAATTTACATACTATTGAAGGCAATAGAAATAACATCAATATACTTGTCATTATGATTATTATTATTGTCATTATTTCTAAGATTATCATTATTGCTATTATCATTATATAAATAGTTATAATGATAAAAATAGCAATAATAATTAGCATGATAATTATTATAAATGCAATAATGAGGATAATAATAATGATAATCATGATGATAATGACTATAAAGATAATAATCAAAATGACAGTAATGATAATAGTGATAATAATATCCATTCAGTCCTTCTATAATGAAATCAAGGCAAGAAGTAATAAAGTCGAAAAAACGGAAAAATCTAGCCTTTTCAGAGAAACGTCGAAAAAACCCTTTTTAATGGTAATTATGAGGATTTTAACATTAATTCAGGCAATTATGATGATTTCCATGATAATGCCTTCATTATTGACAATAATGATGATAATTATGATGATAATGACAATGATAATGACAATAATAATGATAATAATGATAAAATCATAATTATAATGATAATCTTGATAATTACCGCAATAATGGCAATAGAAAAAATAATAACATCATTATCCTTGTCATTATAATTATTATTATTGTCTTTATTATTTATAAGATTATCATTATTGCTATTGTCATTATATAAAAAGTTATAATGATAAAAATACCAACAATAATTAGCATAATAATGATTATAACTGCAATAATGATAATAATAATGATAATCATGATGATAATGACGATAATGATAATAATCATAAAAATGATGACAGTAATGATAATAATGATGATGATTATCATTCAGTCCATTGATAATGAAATAAAGGACAGAAGTAATAAAACCCCAAAAGTAAAAAAACGGTAAAATCTTGCGTATTGCAGCCTTTTGACAGAAACGTCGAAAAAAAACCCTTTTCGCTTTCTAATGGAAATTATGAGGATTTTAACATCAATTCAGGTAATTATGATGATTTCCATGATAATTCCTTTATTATTGACAATAATGATAATTATGTTGATAATGATATTGATAATGACAATACTACTGATAATAATGATAAAATCATAATCATAATGATAATCTTGATGATTACTGCAATATTAGCAATATTTAACTCTATTCCAATACTTTTCATACTAAAAATGGCAATAGAAATAATAATATCATTATCATTGTCATTATGATTATTATTATTGTCATTGTTATTTCTAAGATTATCATTATTGCTATTATCATTATATAAATAGTTGTAATGATAAAATAATAATTAGCATAATAATTATTATAACTGCAATAATGATAGTAATAATAATAATAATCTTGATAATGAGTGTAATGATAATAATTATATAAATTATGACAGAAATTATAATAATGATGGTAATTATTACCATTCAGTTTATTTATAATGAAATAAAGGCCAGAAGTAATAAAATCCCAAAAGTCGAAAAAACGGCAAAATCTAGCGTATTACAGTCCTTTGAGAGTAATATCGAAAAAAAAACTTTTCGCTTTTTAATGATAATTATGAGGATTTTAACATTAGTTCAGGTAATTATGATGATTTCCATGATATTGCCTTTATTATTGACAATAATGATGATAATTATGATACTGACAATGATAATGAAAATAATAATGATAAAATCATAATTATAATGATAATCTTGATAATTACTGCAATAATAGCAATAATTAATTCTATTCCAATAATTTTCATACTAATAATGGCAATAGAAATAATATCATTATCATTGCCATTATGATTATTATTATTGTCATTATTATTTCTAAGATTATCATTATTGCTATTATCATTATATAAACAGTTATAATGATAAAAATAGCAAGAATAATTAGCATAATAATTATCATAATTGCAATAATGATGACAGCCTTTTGAGAGAAACGTCGAAAAGAAACCCTTTCCGCTATTTAATGGTAGTTATGAGGATTTTAACATTAATTTAGGTAATTATGATGATTTCCATATTTCCTTTATTATTGACAATAATGATGATAATTATGATAATGACAATGATAATGACAATACTAATGATAATAATGATAAAATCATAATTTTAATGATAATCTTGATAATCATTATTGTTATTATCATTATATATAATGATAACAATAGCAATAATAATTAGCATAATAATAATTATAAATGCAATAATGATAATAATAATGAGAGTCATGATGATAATGACCATAATGATTATCATAAAAATGATGACAGTAATAATTTGTAATGAAATAAAGGCCAGATGTAATAAAATCCAAAAAGTCTAAAAGCATTATTACATTTTGAGAGAAACGTCGAAAAACCTTTTCGCTTTTTTATGGCCATTGTGAGGATTTGAACATTAATTCAGGTAATCATGATGATTTCCATGACAATTCCTTTATTATTGAATATAATGAAAATTATGATGATAATGACAACAATAATGACAATAATGATAATAATGATAAAATCAATTATAATGATAATTTTGATAATTACTGCAATAATAACAATAATTAGGTCTATTCCAATAGATTTCATACTAATAATGGTAATAGAAATAATATCATTATCATTATAATTATTATTATCATTATTATTTCTAAGATTATCATTATTGCTATTATCATTATATAAATAGTTATAATAATAAAAATAGCAATAATAATTAGCATAATAATCATTATAACTGCAATAATGATGATAATAATGATAATCATGATGATAATGGCTATGATGATAATAATCATAACAATGATGACAGTATGATAATAATTAACATTCAGTCCTTCTATAATGAAATAAAGGCCAGAATTAATAAAATCTCTAAAGTCGAAAAAACGGAGAGAAATGTCGAAAGAAACCTTTTCGCTTTGTAATGGTAATTATGAGGATTTTAACATTAATTCAGGTAATTATGATTATTTCCATGATAAATCCTTTATTATTGAGTTTTTTCGACTCTGGGGATTTTTATACTTTTAACCTTTTTCATTATGGATGGGCTTTATGATTATTATCAATATTATCATTATTTATCAATGTCATTTTCCTCATTATAACTATTTCTATAATGATAACAATAATGATAATTTTAGAAATAATAATAACAGTAATAATTATAATAACAATAATAGCGATATTTTCATTATTTCCATTATTATTATTATTTTTAATTAATATCATTATCGTTAGTATTATTATTATTATCATGAAAATCATTAGAGTATTGTTTATGATGTCTATTATTGCATTAATTACGCAAATTATCATTGTAATTATCATTTTATTTTAATAATCCTAATTAATGTCATGATTATCATTATTATCGTCATTATTAATGGGATTATCATGAAAATCATCATAATTAGCCGAATTATTGCAGAAATCATAATCATCCCATAAACTCGAAAAGGGTGTTTTCGACCATATTCTCAAAAGGCTATATATCGCTAGATTTCGCCGTTTCTTCGACTTTGGTGATTTTTATACTTTTAGCCTTTTTTTCATTATGGATGGGCTTTATGAATATCATCATTGATATCAATAACATTACTATCATTATAGTAATAATCGCCATAATTACCCTTGAAATAATCATTATAAGAGCTATTATCATTTTCCTCATAACTATTTCTATAATAATAATAACAATAATGATAATTTTAGAAATAATAACAGTAATAGTTATAATATTAATAGCGATATTATGATTATTTCTACTATTATTATTATTTT